>NW_025320860.1:0-18172 GCF_019176455.1 Solea senegalensis | reverse complement strand
AGCGTTTGTTCCATGGCCTGTGTCCGACAATCCCGGGCTGCCTCGAGTTCTCCCCTCCCGGTTCTTTCGTTGCAGTTTGCGTTGTCCATGTTCCACCACCTGGACAAACGCTGTTGGCACAGGAGAGGTTGTTCTTCGGGCGGCAAGGTTTTGGTGTGGTTCTCTTGCTTTCCAGGATAGCTGCCAGGCATTTAAGCACTTGAATGTGTCTCCAGGTGTGTCGTCCTTGAGAAAGGCTGACTTTTAGAGGGCAAGATGGATCTTCTAGTCTGACAAGTATAATGTTGAGTTGCATGTCCTGAAAAGTGGGTTACTTTCACATTGGATGGCAAAGAAGGCTACTATACAATTTCTATTTCCTTAACTTGTTGGCACATCCACAATTGAAGGACAAGGCTCTGGTTTAAATGAGTCCCGCAAGATTTAATACTGAGTTACATGTCCTGAAAAGTGAGTGGTTCAAACCGCTGGGTGGAAAAGGCGGGGTTAGTTTTAAATGAGCCATTCTCACATGCAACATTAGCAAGTCATTGAACACAAACTAGTGTACATCCAGTGGCGGTGAAATGAACCATGTCTACTGTGAGTGTGGCAGCAGGTCTCTTTCAAACTTGTAAAGTAGTTCAGTATTCTTGTGCAGAGGCAATTTCATAGTCCATGAAGTTTCTCTGCGACGTGATTATTGCTGGTTGAAAACTTAACCCAATACCCCGCCTGGATGACTTGAAATACAGTCAGCCAAGGCAATTTTTGTTAGTCTCTCAAGAGACTGTTTGATTTGTTAATAGAAAACATTGAGCGTTTGTTCCATGGCCTGTGTCCGACAATCCCGGGCTGCCTCGAGTTCTCCCCTCCGGGTTCTTTCGTTGCAGTTTGCGCTGTCCATGTTCCACCACCTGGACAAACGCTTTTGGCACAGTAGAGGTGGTTCTTTGGTTGGCAAGGTTTTTGTGTGGTTCTCTTGCTTTCCAGGATAGCTGCCAGGCATTTAAGCACTTGAATGTGTCTCCAGGTGTGTCGTCCTTGAGAAAGGCTGACTTTGAGAGGGCAAGATGGATCTTCTAGTCTGACAAGTTTAATGTTGAGTTGCATGTCCTGAAAAGTGGGTTACTTTCACATTGGATGGCAAAGAAGGCTACTATACAATTTCTATTTCCTTAACTTGTTGGCACATCCACAATTGAAGGACAAGGCTCTGGTTTAAATGAGTCCCGCAAGATTTAATACTGAGTTACATGTCCTGAAAAGTGAGTGGTTCAAACCGCTGGGTGGAAAAGGCGGGGTTAGTTTTAAATGAGCCATTCTCACATGCAACATTAGCAAGTCATTGAACACAAACTAGTGTACATCCAGTGGCGGTGAAATGAACCACGTCTACTGTGAGTGTGGCAGCAGGTCTCTTTCAAACTTGTAAAGTAGTTCTGTATTCTTGTGCAGAGGCAATTTCATAGTCCATGAAGTTTATCTGAGACGTGATTATTGCTGGTTGAAAACTTAACCCAATACCCCGCCTGGATGACTTGAAATACAGTCAGCCAAGGCAATTTTTGTTAGTCTCTCAAGAGACTGTTTGATTTGTTAATAGAAAACATTGAGCGTTTGTTCCATGGCCTGTGTCCGACAATCCCGGGCTGCCTCGAGTTCTCCCCTCCGGGTTCTTTCGTTGCAGTTTGCGTTGTCCATGTTCCACCACCTGGACAAACGCTTTTGGCACAGTAGAGGTGGTTCTTCGGGCGGCAAGGTTTTGGTGTGGTTCTCTTGCTTTCCAGGACAAGCTGCCAGGCATTAGCTGCCAGATAGCTGCCGATAGCTGCCAGACTACTATACAATTTCTATTTCCTTAACTTGTTGGCACATCCACAATTGAAGGACAAGGCCCTGGTTTAAATGAGTCCCGCAAGATTTAATACTGAGTTACATGTCCTGAAAAGTGAGTGGTTCAAACCGCTGGGTGGAAAAGGCGGGGTTAGTTTTAAATGAGCCATTCTCACATGCAACATTAGCAAGTCATTGAACACAAACTAGTGTACATCCAGTGGCGGTGAAATGAACCATGTCTACTGTGAGTGTGGCAGCAGGTCTCTTTCAAACTTGTAAAGTAGTTCTGTATTCTTGTGCAGAGGCAATTTCATAGTCCATGAAGTTTATCTGAGACGTGATTATTGCTGGTTGAAAACTTAACCCAATACCCCGCCTGGATGACTTGAAATACAGTCAGCCAAGGCAATTTTTGTTAGTCTCTCAAGAGACTGTTTGATTTGTTAATAGAAAACATTGAGCGTTTGTTCCATGGCCTGTGTCCGACAATCCCGGGCTGCCTCGTGTTCTCCCCTCTGGGTTCTTTCATTGCAGTTTGCGTTGTCCATGTTCCACCACCTGGACAAACGCTTTTGGCACAGTAGAGGTGGTTCTTTGGTCGGCAAGGTTTTTGTGTGGTTCTCTTGCTTTCCAGGATAGCTGCCAGGCATTTAAGCACTTGAATGTGTCTCCAGGTGTGTCGTCCTTGAGAAAGGCTGACTTTGAGAGGGCAAGATGGATCTTCTAGTCTGACAAGTTTAATGTTGAGTTGCATGTCCTGAAAAGTGGGTTACTTTCACATTGGATGGCAAAGAAGACTACTATACAATTTCTATTTCCTTAACTTGTTGGCACATCCACAATTGAAGGACAAGGCCCTGGTTTAAATGAGTCCCGCAGGATTTAATACTGAGTTACATGTCCTGAAAAGTGAGTGGTTCAAACCGCTGGGTGGAAAAGGCGGGGTTAGTTTTAAATGAGCCATTCTCACATGCAACATTAGCAAGTCATTGAACACAAACTAGTGTACATCCAGTGGCGGTGAAATGAACCACGTCTACTGTGAGTGTGGCAGCAGGTCTCTTTCAAACTTGTAAAGTAGTTCTGTATTCTTGTGCAGAGGCAATTTCATAGTCCATGAAGTTTATCTGAGACGTGATTATTGCTGGTTGAAAACTTAACCCAATACCCCGCCTGGATGACTTGAAATACAGTCAGCCAAGGCAATTTTTGTTAGTCTCTCAAGAGACTGTTTGATTTGTTAATAGAAAACATTGAGCGTTTGTTCCATGGTCTGTGTCCGACAATCTCGGGCTGCCTCGTGTTCTCCCCTCCGGGTTCTTTCATTGCAGTTTGCGTTGTCCATGTTCCACCACCTGGACAAACGCTGTTGGCACAGGAGAGGTGGTTCTTCGGGCGGCAAGGTTTTGGTGTGGTTCTCTTGCTTTCCAGGATAGCTGCCAGGCATTTAAGCACTTGAATGTGTCTCCAGGTGTGTCGTCCTTGAGAAAGGCTGACTTTTAGAGGGCAAGATGGATCTTCTAGTCTGACAAGTATAATGTTGAGTTGCATGTCCTGAAAAGTGGGTTACTTTCACATTGGATGGCAAAGAAGGCTACTATACAATTTCTATTTCCTTAACTTGTTGGCACATCCACAATTGAAGGACAAGGCTCTGGTTTAAATGAGTCCGCAAGATTTAATACTGAGTTACATGTCCTGAAAAGTGAGTGGTTCAAACCGCTGGGTGGAAAAGGCGGGGTTAGTTTTAAATGAGCCATTCTCACATGCAACATTAGCAAGTCATTGAACACAAACTAGTGCACATCCAGTGGCGGTGAAATGAACCACGTCTACTGTGAGTGTGGCAGCAGGTCTCTTTCAAACTTGTAAAGTAGTTCTGTATTCTTGTGCAGAGGCAATTTCATAGTCCATGAAGTTTATCTGAGACGTGATTATTGCTGGTTGAAAACTTAACCCAATACTCCGCCTGGATGACTTGAAATACAGTCAGCCAAGGCAATTTTTGTTAGTCTCTCAAGAGACTGTTTGATTTGTTAATAGAAAACATTGAGCGTTTGTTCCATGGCCTGTGTCCGACAATCCCGGGCTGCCTCGAGTTCTCCCCTCCGGGTTCTTTCGTTGCAGTTTGCGCTGTCCATGTTCCACCACCTGGACAAACGCTTTTGGCACAGTAGAGGTGGTTCTTTGGTCGGCAAGGTTTTTGTGTGGTTCTCTTGCTTTCCAGGATAGCTGCCAGGCATTTAAGCACTTGAATGTGTCTCCAGGTGTGTCGTCCTTGAGAAAGGCTGACTTTGAGAGGGCAAGATGGATCTTCTAGTCTGACAAGTTTAATGTTGAGTTGCATGTCCTGAAAAGTGGGTTACTTTCACATTGGATGGCAAAGAAGACTACTATACAATTTCTATTTCCTTAACTTGTTGGCACATCCACAATTGAAGGACAAGGCCCTGGTTTAAATGAGTCCCGCAAGATTTAATACTGAGTTACATGTCCTGAAAAGTGAGTGGTTCAAACCGCTGGGTGGAAAAGGCGGGGTTAGTTTTAAATGAGCCATTCTCACATGCAACATTAGCAAGTCATTGAACACAAACTAGTGCACATCCAGTGGCGGTGAAATGAACCACGTCTACTGTGAGTGTGGCAGCAGGTCTCTTTCAAACTTGTAAAGTAGTTCAGTATTCTTGTGCAGAGGCAATTTCATAGTCCATGAAGTTTATCTGAGACGTGATTATTGCTGGTTGAAAACTTAACCCAATACCCCGCCTGGATGACTTGAAATACAGTCAGCCAAGGCAATTTTTGTTAGTCTCTCAAGAGACTGTTTGATTTGTTAATAGAAAACATTGAGCGTTTGTTCCATGGCCTGTGTCCGACAATCCCGGGCTGCCTCGAGTTCTCCCCTCCGGGTTCTTTCGTTGCAGTTTGCGCTGTCCATGTTCCACCACCTGGACAAACGCTTTTGGCACAGTAGAGGTGGTTCTTTGGTCGGCAAGGTTTTTGTGTGGTTCTCTTGCTTTCCAGGATAGCTGCCAGGCATTTAAGCACTTGAATGTGTCTCCAGGTGTGTCGTCCTTGAGAAAGGCTGACTTTGAGAGGGCAAGATGGATCTTCTAGTCTGACAAGTTTAATGTTGAGTTGCATGTCCTGAAAAGTGGGTTACTTTCACATTGGATGGCAAAGAAGACTACTATACAATTTCTATTTCCTTAACTTGTTGGCACATCCACAATTGAAGGACAAGGCCCTGGTTTAAATGAGTCCCGCAAGATTTAATACTGAGTTACATGTCCTGAAAAGTGAGTGGTTCAAACCGCTGGGTGGAAAAGGCGGGGTTAGTTTTAAATGAGCCATTCTCACATGCAACATTAGCAAGTCATTGAACACAAACTAGTGTACATCCAGTGGCGGTGAAATGAACCACGTCTACTGTGAGTGTGGCAGCAGGTCTCTTTCAAACTTGTAAAGTAGTTCTGTATTCTTGTGCAGAGGCAATTTCATAGTCCATGAAGTTTATCTGAGACGTGATTATTGCTGGTTGAAAACTTAACCCAATACCCCGCCTGGATGACTTGAAATACAGTCAGCCAAGGCAATTTTTGTTAGTCTCTCAAGAGACTGTTTGATTTGTTAATAGAAAACATTGAGCGTTTGTTCCATGGCCTGTGTCCGACAATCCCGGGCTGCCTCGAGTTCTCCCCTCCGGGTTCTTTCGTTGCAGTTTGCCTGTCCATGTTCCACCACCTGGACAAACGCTTTTGGCACAGTAGAGGTGGTTCTTCGGGCGGCAAGGTTTTGGTGCGGTTCTCTTGCTTTCCAGGATAGCTGCCAGGCATTAGCTGCCAGATAGCTGCCGATAGCTGCCAGACTACTATACAATTTCTATTTCCTTAACTTGTTGGCACATCCACAATTGAAGGACAAGGCCCTGGTTTAAATGAGTCCCGCAAGATTTAATACTGAGTTACATGTCCTGAAAAGTGAGTGGTTCAAACCGCTGGGTGGAAAAGGCGGGGTTCGTTTTAAATGAGCCATTCTCACATGCAACATTAGCAAGTCATTGAACAGAAACTAGTGTACATCCAGTGGCGGTGAAATGAACCACGTCTACTGTGAGTGTGGCAGCAGGTCTCTTTCAAACTTGTAAAGTAGTTCTGTATTCTTGTGCAGAGGCAATTTCATAGTCCATGAAGTTTATCTGAGACGTGATTATTGCTGGTTGAAAACTTAACCCAATACCCCGCCTGGATGACTTGAAATACAGTCAGCCAAGGCAATTTTTGTTAGTCTCTCAAGAGACTGTTTGATTTGTTAATAGAAAACATTGAGCGTTTGTTCCATGGCCAGTGTCTGACAATCCCGGGCTGCCTCGAGTTCTCCCCTCAGGGTTCTTTCGTTGCAGTTTGCGCTGTCCATGTTCCACCACCTGGACAAACGCTTTTGGCACAGTAGAGGAGGTTCTTTGGTCGGCAAGGTTTTGGTGCGGTTCTCTTGCTTTCCAGGATAGCTGCCAGGCATTAGCTGCCAGATAGCTGCCGATAGCTGCCAGACTACTATACAATTTCTATTTCCTTAACTTGTTGGCACATCCACAATTGAAGGACAAGGCCCTGGTTTAAATGAGTCCCGCAAGATTTAATACTGAGTTACATGTCCTGAAAAGTGAGTGGTTCAAACCACTGAAGTTTATCTGAGACGTGATTATTCCTGGTTAAAAACTTAACCCAATACCCCGCCTGGATGACTTGAAATACAGTCAGCCAAGGCAATTTTTGTTAGTCTCTCAAGAGACGGTATGATTTGTTAATAATTAAGTTTAGGTGTAGTTATTTTCTTTGAGTAGTAGGTATTTCATTTATTTGTCCCTGACCCTCTTTTTGGTGTCCCTGACATACCTAAACTAAATAGACTATATCTCTGAAATGACAAGCTCTATGTGAATTATTTGTAGCAAACTAAATTTAATGCTTATGTGATTCTAGCAGAAGTGTAGGTTTCACTGTAGATGCCATTGCTTCAGAGTAAATGCAGATGGAACCCAGCTTAAATGAAGGATTTTAATGTAAAAATATCCAGTAGGAGCTCAAAAACAAGTCATGTTCCAACATGTGGACATTAGCTGTGCAAAGACTGATGCTGCCGAGGTGAAGCAGAGCAAAACACACACAAGTTGTCGTAAAGAGATGCCAAGTCGTTCACAAATTTGGCACAGTTTTAAAATTTGAATTTATTTATTTATAATATGTACTATTCTCACTTGACACAGTATTACACACTTCACGTGTGTCACAGTAATTGTATTTGCTGTCCTTTTGACATTATCTTGTCAAAAGGATGCAAATGCATATGACGCTAATTGACGCTAATTCTCCCTTCTCCAAACAAAACAATCTAATGTCGCTCTGTAATGATCTATCAGGCTGGGAATAGACCAACGACAGCCCAACAGCTGACCAATGTGCTGAAATCATTTTTGAAATATCCATTAAGATTAGCTAAAATATTCTTAAAATTAATTTTTTACAGTCTAAATTGTTACTAGTGTCATTTATCACTCATCATTTGTTAATGCCTTTTTTTTGTCTAACTACATTACTATATTATTACTACATACATTATCCTGTGTGTTTGTATCAGGACAACTTGGATCGCGAGATGAAGGAGGCAGCCAGACAACGTCGCCTGAGAGAGCTGGAGGAGAAACGTTTGTCGTGGTCAGGGGCAGACCAGAGTGGGGGGTTCGGTCGTAGCAGCAGCGAGAACGATGTGGAGATGCTCACCAAGGAAGGCCTCCTGGATTTTTTGCAGCAGAGGTCACATAGCCCTCTGGGACGCTCTGCCAGTGCCCGCCGCCACCGTCACACCATGACCTCCGTAGCTGACCGTGAACTCCAAGGATATCTTGAGGTGTTTGGAGACAACGGCACTGATTATTCCAAGTTTAACAGTCTACCTCGGTCGGGTCGTCCTGTGCAGCGGAAATCCACCCCGTGGATCTTAGCTCAGGACGACAACCGTGAGTTAGGCTGTGACCGAAAAGTGACTTCTCCATGTGCACAAACTGAACCCATCAGTCCGCTGGCAAGATACTCCTCTTCTGGGTTAAACAATAATGACGACCTATACCCCAGCAACAACAATTACACATCTGTATCGGAAAGCAGCGCTCTTCCTCGTTCCCTTTTTGTCTTTCAAAAACCCTCCCACCATCCCAACCCAGCAATTACCGGCCACATGAATGTTAGTGTGGAGAAACACACTTTAGTTCGAGGCCCTCAAGCTTTTGAACTACAGAGTCCAAACAATAACAGTAATCATTTGCACCTTATCAACCAGGGGGATGTCATGGTGACAGATTCGGAAAAGGAGAGAAAATCTCCTCCCAAGAATCTGGACAATGTTCCAGGTGATAAACTTTTAGAAAGAAGAGCAAATCCCAAGGTAGCGTGGGAACATAAAGTTGATAATTCTACACAAGACAGAGAGAGAGAAGAAGAGGACAACAGCACAGTTTCATCAACAACCTGTGACACACCTCTTCCACTCGATACCTCTGTATCCAATAAGAAGCCGATGTTTTTCATACTTGACTGCACAGAAACTGACTGCTCCGTCACCTTGGATTATTCAGAGGCCGAAAGCTCTTCTTTAACAAAAGAGGGCCTTCAACTTAGAACGACAGACTGCAATAAACATCAGAAGAGCCACCAAGAACCAAGCTCTCTGTCTCCCAATGACCAGTCTGTTTCAACGAATGAACTTTCAGCGCCAAAATCTGCGGACGCAACATCGATGGCTGCATCTGCGACGACAGAAGAGTGGGACACAGAGAGCTGTGACACCACTGAGGGAAAACAAGGTGCAGAAAAAGGTGCAGACACACAGAGAAGCATCAGGAAACCAGTGCATGCAGCGAGTAAAGCAAACAAAGCAGTTTGTGGTGTGCGGACGCTGACCAGCACCGAGAGTCAGGGCATGAGGAAAGTAGTTCCTATTAGCAAGCTCACAAGGCTGGGTAGCAGCAAGTGTGCAGAGAGAACTTTGGTTCATGAGAGTGGGGAGTCACGCCGTCCCATTAGAGATCAGAGCACCCAACCAGCAGCGAGAGGAAGGAGCGAGAAGACATCACGACCGTCTCGACACTCCAGTTTGCCTCCTGATGAGTCCAAAGCTCAGAGAGGAAGTAGCCTCCCAGGTGGTATTTCAAGATGGTCACGCGATTTGACTCCGAGGAAGGTTTCCATCAGCAAGCCAAGCGCAAAACCTGTGAGGAACATCTCCAAACCTCCTCCTGAGGAGAAAATGTGCCGCTCCACTATGAGAGCCTTGGCCCAAGTGCAAGCTCAGGCCCAGGGTGGAGTGTCCTCCGAGAACAGCTGCTCACACGTAAAAAACACATCCGGTGTCCCTGGCTTCGCCCGCAACACCATCGCCTCGTCCTCCAGGACCAATAAGGAGCTCCTTGGCCCTCCTTCCGTCCCGTCCACACCGTCTCGCAGCCCCTCACTCGTGGGTCGACCATCCTCGGTGAAGCACAACAGGTTATCGCCCACAGTTCACACCAGCGAGGAGCAGTCACAAGGGACAAACCTGCGACGAGCGCAAAGCGTGAAGGCCACCAGACGAAGCACCTATCGCAGTGAGACTCCGCCTCCAACTCGCGAGGAGTCGCGTAAGGCAAGCAGCTTTTCTGAAAAGTCTTTGATGGCGCCCAGCAAAAGTGCTAAACCAAGCTGGAAATAAACATTAAATGAAATTTAATAAAACGCACATACAGGCAAAGGAAAGGCAAATACATTTCTTCTTGAAAACTGACTTCTCTCTTCTTCTTCTTCCTCTTATGTAACAAAATCAGAAAAACAAATGAATCTCTTTCTCCCTCCAGGTTTGTAGCTGACTCTGGATCAGGTTTACAAATTGCAAAGAACAAGATGCAATGAACAGGTTCTGTTTCAAAAAAATATACATATATTGTCCATAAATTGCTTTTTTTCCTGCGGGGGGGGGGGTTATTAACTAATATGACAAATGGCAAAATGGTGTTTTTCCACAGGCGCCTGCTTTGCCTGCTTAGCAGTCTGTGTACTGTGTATGTGCTCGTATCTGTGATGCTGTTGATGTTGAACACTACCGTCTATATAATGCTGCTAATTAGCTCTGACAATTTGAAATCCCACAGAGTTTCAGTGTCCTTTTGATTCAGGGTTACATGATCTCTTGTACCTTACCTCGCTGCTCTCATGGTGTCTTTCAGTTTTTGTTGTATTCTCTAGCAGAACTCTGCTGCATTATTTGCTCTTTTTTTTCTGGTTCTTTTGCTTGATACCTCAGAAAAAATTGCAGTGGCCTTGAACCAGCAGGCAAAGTAGAATATATTTTTTTTGGTTCCGCATGAGAACGATGTAGACGATGATCTGATCACTCTGCAACGCCACATTTTACAATTCCCTGTTATATTAATAATATATATATATACAAAGTCACAGATTATATGGCCACAGTGTGTACCAACTGTTGTACGTCTCCTTGCTTGAGTATGTACATGTACTGTAATTTGTAGATCTTGTAGAACTCCTCCATAATATCATGGAGTAGACGTGCACGAAGGAAATGTTTCCTGTATACTGTAGGCTAGTACAAGACCAACGCGAATGCTTTGAAAGAAAAGCACCGAATGCGCCAGACACAACACGGGAAACGTCGTTAGTCACGTGATGGGATGTTTGCACTGTGAGTGTAGTTCAGTAGCATCATCAGCTCTAACTGGACGGAGTTCAGCTCGGCGTCGGTTTGTGTCTCTCGGTCGTCCAGTTTTGTAGAAACACAGCACACTATCGCTGCTTTGAAGGTGTTTTCACTATTTTCAAAGACTCTTTCAACCAATGAAAAGAAAAGCTTTAATCCAGTGTCTATGATTATTTTGATATTAATCGTACAAACACATGTCCGTCCAACTCTCCAGCACTCTAACTTGTATGGGCCTATAGCATATGCTTTTGTGTCGTACATATTGAGCTCAGACACACTTACACACTATGCATGTCAGTGTTTTAAACCAGTTCCTGTCTCTGTTCCACCGTTTTCTTATCCAAAGAAATGGTCACTGTAAATGAAAATTTACAATTTGAACAATGTGAAGCAAAATTTCAAACTTTTGTCGGGTTTTGGATCAATCAGAGGAACACAGTCACATTTTGTTAATTTTTAGTAATGCAAAGTTCATTATAAAAGGAATCAGACATATGTAAAGAGCTAATGTTCATTTATATACAGGGAAATCTTGGTGCAGATCTGGATAATTTCACTATTTTGTGTTCTTTTAACACATAGGAAATATGTTTAAGATGTCAAGTATCATTGTTAGATACTAGACAACAATAAACCCTTTATAACTTTATGTTACGTCACATTATTTTTCTTTATTCATCAGTGCTAAGAAAGGTTTTATGTTTTTCTTTCATTGTGCAAAAAGAGAATGACATTATTTCCAGATATTTGAATGGAAAACACAGTTGTCAAGTATGAAAATTCATTCAGATGGTTGGGAGAGCCTTTGAGAATTAAAAAAAAAAAAGTTATTTATTTTTCAGGGAAACTAAAGCTAATCAGATTTACTGAAATTGGAGAGTGATATGTTCGAGCAGGGGTGTCAAACTCAAATGACCTGGGGGGCCAATGAGCATCTAGTCTGGTCAAGAGGGGGCGGGACTAGATGAAAAACAGTCAGGGAAATCAACTGTTTAGTAGCAGGTGGGCAATATGAGCTTAAACTTATAACACAATAGTCCTTGATGTCGCAGTTAAGATATTCATGATATTTCACAGAAATGTCAAAGTAAAAGTGCTTGTGCTTTAGGTGGCGGGGCCTCATGTAAATGATCGGGGGGGGTCACATGTGGCCACCGCGGGCCACCAGTTTGACATCTCTGTTCGAGGCACAAACCGCAGCTGACCTCAGTCCTGTTGACCATTTCACACCACTTGCCTTTCAACCTGCATTGTGCCACTGCCTTGATGGCAAACGTTCATTCACAGCAGAAACATTGCCTTAAAGCTGAATGTAGCAGATCCATCACCAGTAGAAATGCCTTGATTGTAAAAGGAGAGTAGAAACTTTTCCTTCATTCACATCACGATGAACTGAATCTACGAGGGATTCACTTTGTAAAAAACAACAACACATATTTAAAGACATAGTATTTTTCTGACTATCAATATGTTTACATAGCGCTGAAAACGAAGGGTTTGAGGGTGAGGTACGTGAGAGCGTCCGTGTCTTTTATCTGATGTCTGTCGTGTGCTGACATGCTTCCTCTTCCTCTTCCTCTTCCTTGTTCCTGCAAGTGACGTGAATAAAGCAGTGACACAAAAGGCTCCGTGTGACGATATATATGGTCAGAAATGTTATCATGATGAAATCACTGCGGGTCAACAGTTATTATAATATGTTTAAAATAAAGGTCGAGGCATAAAACAAGTTAATTGTGGTTGTAAATTTTTTTGTGGACAAAAAAAACCCACAAACAAACAAACTAGCACAATGAATAAATATTATAACTACTGTGTGTATCAATTGTTTTTGAATTATAGACACATTTGATCTTCTCTTTCATTTGGATCATTGATGAGGTTGTTAAAAGTAAAGAACATGAACTGTTTTGAAACATGAGCCTCTATTTTCCTCCGCGTGAACAAAGTTGACACAACATGTCCCCCTCTTGTCTGTCCTCAGCCTCGTCCTTTGTCTCCTCCTCCTCGTCCTCCTCGTCCTAAAAACAGAGAGCATTACAATGGCTGCCCTTTACATTATCTCACACTGACGTGCAGCAGTGGAGCTGCTGTGGAATTTAAATACTTTACTCGCCCTTTTCAACAGCGTCCTTGTTGCAGGTCGGTTACCGCAGTAACGGCACAAACAACAACCACAGATACTCTCTGAGGCCCCCATAAACCAAAAGGTCGGGGTTGTCCACAAACTTTTGTCATGTTTATTTCGTATTGTTTCAAGTCACACAGCCCACACCTGCTCACAACATGTGACTTTAGGATAATTAGAGTGAAATATTTTTATATCATCTTTATTGTAGCTCTTATATGTATTTACTGTCTAGATTTGGCGTTAATTTAAATGTCTGTAAATGCAGGGGAGGAATTCATTTTTCTAGTTTCCTCACATACTGTAGTATCCGTGTAAAACTCTCTTTTTCCTCTTGTTTCACATTGTGTAATTAATCTGTTTGTTTTTGTGCCTGTCATCTTCAATTTAATAAAATGTTAATCACAATTTTTTTTTTAAGTTGGAAATGCTGACTCAGCATTCCCACCCTAATTAAGACAGAATCAAGCATTTAAAGTACTTCTTGTTTGAGACACTTATTATTATACTTATTCATATAATTTCTATATTTATATTGCTTTGTTTTGTTGATTCATTTATTTATTTACATTTTATTTTGACCGATACAGAGACAATCAGATTAGATATTTTTGGTTTAACGGTTGAGAAGGACAAAATAATCCATGTTCTCTTACAGTTCCACACACTAAAACCACTAGGGTGCAGCAGAGCACCTTATAAGTCTGTAAACCTGCGTCCTCTGCTTTGTTTCTGTTTCTCAAAAACATACACACTTGGTGATAGAAAATATACATAGACAAAAACTAAATAAATAAAATAATGTGCTTTTACTAAGGTTTCCTTTTTACTGAGGATAAAGCAAATAATAATACTAATTCTTATAATTTCTCAGACTAAATGGACCTATAATATCAAAATAGTCATCATATTGTTGAATAAATTAATGTACATTCTGCTGTATTCTTTAGAGCATCACACATGTTTAGGGAAAAGCTTTTATAAAGAATAAGACAACGATCACAGAATATAAATAAGCCACAGGGATTATTTGTGTCAGCACTAATGAAAACCTGCTTACTGAATGATCTGATGCACATTATTACCGACTTAGAATCTGGAAAAGTAAACATAAAATATTAATAAGCACACATTTTTGGATATTCACTGACCATACGCTGATAAAAGACACCAGGCTGAACCTCAGCAAACATATTTTAATATTATACCCTAAAGGTGAAAAATACAGAATCATCCCAGAATCACAGTTACAAACCAACGACAAACCTCTCTATGTGCTGCGTGGCATTACATGTCAAATGGCCCGTGACTCGCTGTGTTAATCTGTGGAGCGAAATTGCTGTAGCCATCCATGTGTGAGGGATTACGCTCTTCTCAATCCCTCCTTATCCTGCAGCTGAACCCAACACCTGAAGAACTGAGTGTCTACTTTCTCTCTGCTGTGCCACTGCCGCTGCTGCTGCGACAGTGTTACAATACCATACAGCCACAGGGCTTTTTTGGGTGTTGTTTTTATTTATTTACTTATTCTGGTGGATTAAGACGTAGTTTGGGAAAGTTAATCCTGCTTGATGAAGCAGACAAGTGGGATCAGAGGAAGCAACATCAGATCTGCACGGGAGGGAAGTTTCCGCAACAAAACCATGGCAGAGAGTAAGTCTAAACCTGTGTCCGTCTTATTTATTGTTTATTTTTTTGTAGGAGTTTGCAATAAAAACAATAATTCCGTCTTGATTTTCTGTGACACAACAAAAATGCCACGTGAGTTCATTTGTTCTGCTTTTAATACCAGGTGACGAGTGTCTGCACCAGTGATTCCCAAAGACGAGGTCACAGCTGATCAGCATCACTCTGACCTTCATTAAATGTTAAATGAAAGTACTGAATGAACATGAGCAGCATGCCTGGATTTCTCTCTACTACAGTCTCTGGGATTATCGGTAAGAGATCAACAGAGAAGCCATGATTAGCTGTCAGTGTAAACACAGCAGCTTGTTTGTCAATAACTGTCTTGTGTAAAAACCATGCAGAGGAAAAATGTGAATTTAAGGATCAGACAAAACAAAGCAGACAGTTTTTGTCTGACAGCTGATTGATGCTGATGTTTTCCTCTGTTTTCAGCGCTGACGTGAACAACCTTCCGATCTGATGAGCTGCCAACAAACACACAAGAGAGACAACAATGAAACAGAAATGAGGTGAGGGCCACGTTTTCTAAACTGCATTAATGGCAATGGAATTTCTTTTCTTTCCTCTGCTTTTGGCATGTTGTCTTGCATTAAAATGTGTATCTCTGTTTTAACATATAGCCTTTGTAATATTCACATGGGATGAAAGAATGAACTAATTTAACATTGTAAACAGAAACCATTCTGATGATCAAACAGTTTCATACTTATACAAAATCTAAATCAACTCAAAACACAATTAAAATCAGAATCGAATGATGTTTTTTTTATTAAGTAGGTTTTCAAACACAAGGAAGTGTCTTTTTTAATTGCTTAAAAACAATTAAGTTGTAAAAATAAGGATATTATGAAGCAAATTAATGAGCAAGTTCTGTAAGAATAAGGAGGAAGATAAAGATGAGGACTTACAATTAAATACGAGAGCAATAAGTGAAAAAAATATTACTAATGTATTTTACGGGTCCTTGAAGCTGCCAGCCCTGCCAGCAGGTGGCACTGTGCCCTTTACCTAATCTTCCTGTGCTGATGTTTTCTGGCCTGCTCTTTTGTGTCAAGTGTGAAGTTTTGTGCAGATCAGTCAATGTAAGGCACAGTTAGAGCCCACTTCCTGTTTCACGGTGAACGGTTGCCGTGGCCACGCCCTTCTTGAATCTGTGAGACATCTTCATAACTTTTCATCTTTGATGTGTCTAGTGCAAACTGACACTTTTTTAAATGTTGCTACGATTAACGCTGCTCAGATAAGTTCACTCATTTATGAAATGTGCAAATCGCCAAGATTGCGTTGACACCATTTTTGTCCTTTTTGTTGTTTTTTATTCGTCTTGAGCTGTGACATGTTTCTACCAAGTTTCGTGACATTTGGTTCAACTTAGATTGGACTTTGTCCATCCACGTTTCACGTTGGACGGCGCTACTGAGCCATATTGCAACACGTTCACTTATTTCCCTTCCATGTCAATTTCACTATTATTTTCACAATAATTCCTAGAAGAACAGTAGAATAATCACATGTTTAGTGCAAATATTGTCACACTCTGTTGTTTCTTTCATGGACATTTACATTTCCACAGTACAGTCCTCACGATGGCTACTTAGTCCTGTTACATTACATCAAGCTTCTGTTAGGAAGTAGATGAGCCTGGTCTGTAAACATGCAGACGTTTAAAGCAAGAGGAGAAGAAAAAGGAAAGTGTCAAGGTTTGAAAAACAGTTTTTATCTCCAAGTCGGTCATAAAGTCACCTTTACATGTGTTTGTTCAAAGGCCAGTCTTGCTTTGTCTAGGGATGGGACCATGTCACTTTTTTCTATGTCTTATAGAATATCACAAACTCCAGTATCTAGTCATTTTAGACCATTTATGAACGTATGAAGTCATCTCAAAGACATCATTCTCCAACTGTGTAACAATTATTGTTGTCCCCAAAAAGAATAAACAAGCAGCCCAAACATGACTCAGCTAAAATGCTTGTACTGATTTTTATTGTTTTATTTGTACATTTACAGTGTACAGCATGTGATATTTATGTAGGATTTTTGGATTGTATGAGATTTTATTTGTCTGATATCCGATATCCTGCACGGTTGGTGTAGTGGTTGTTCGTGCTCTTCCCAGATTCTCCTGTTTCCTCCCACTGTCCAAAAACATGCAGATTAGGCAAAGTGGACACTCTAAATTGACTATGAGAGTGGATGGTTGTTTGGCTCTTTGGAGACAGGTCCCGGGTGTACCGCACCTTTCACACTATGCGAGCTGGGATTGGCACCAGCGACCCCCCTATGACCCTCATATAGAGGATAAAGCAGTAGAAGATGGATGAATGATTTTGACCAGTGTCGGATCAATTCCCATCCCCAGCTTTGTATATTTTTCTTTTATCTTTATTTAAGTCAATTGTCCATTCTGTCCAAAATACTAGCTGGATGCACAGTTCTATTATAGTATTCTGTACTGTGTACTGTATATGTATGAATAAATATCTGTGTAGTGTAAGCAGTGTAGTGTAAGGTGATTTGATGATTGTGTGCATGAATCAGATCATAATTACCATCTCCCCATTCATTATTTATGACAAATTTCTTCCTCAACATATGTTCAATTGAATGAGACAAAGCTCTAATCCCATCATGCTCTGCTGAACTAAGAACAGCAGCAGGTGCAGGCAGCTGTGACCACTGTGACGTGAAATTATTGACCTCTGATACAAAGCTTGTATAATATTCTTAAATATGTGTTTTTGAAATTTAAAGATAAACTATATACTCATATATATGGTCCCGTATCAAAGCAAACGCTTTTATTTTGAAATGATGTGAAATTTCATCACTGATGAATCACTAGTCGCCTCCTGACCAGATTAGAAGCTCATGGGCTCATTTTAGAAAGTTTGTTTCTGGGTTAGTACATGTCTGTGAATCACTTATCGATGTGTCGTCTTCTTTGATAATATCATTTCAATTTGGCAAAATCACATTTTTGACTTCATCCTCTTCCCCAAAAATGAGTTTATGAGTATTGACTTTTTCCATGAGCCTCATTATGTTCTGTGATGTGGATCTAAACTGTGATTTTAGGAATAATACACAACTCCTTATATGGACATCCGGGGTGTGTGTGTGTTCATAGGTCACATGCTCAGACTGTTTGTTTTGTTTTCTTATGTGTTGTTGAATCAAAGTTATAAGTAATTTTAAATCACATTTTCACATATCATGCTTTTTTCCATTACTATATTTAAACATACAGTTTATACAGAGGCTATAAGAATGTGCAATATGGAGTCTGATATAAGGATATCAGCACAACCTAGACAATTGGATAAAAAATGTATATATATTTTATTTTCACCAACTATATAAACACACCACAAAAATAATACATCACAGTTCAAAGTTCAATTGGCTTGTTTTTATGAACAGAAAGACGCTCTCTTTTGTGATTCCTGCACATTATTGCTGCTTTATATCACGACTAAAAATGTGATATGAAATGAATCATAACTTCGACACAACACAACACATAAGAAGACAAAAAAAAATCTTTTTTTTAAAGAATATGTGACCTATAAACACCAGGAAGTTGTTAGTTAGTTATAGTTATACATATTTTTCATCAGATTGCCTATAGGTTGTGCTGAAAAAAGGATATAAGATAGAGTCTTTGTCTGCTTCACTCCCTCACCTCTACTTTTGCAGATTAAATCTTACATACAAAAATATGACAAGCATGGAAAAACATGATGCTTTTTTTGTAGACTTAACTGTTAAGTAGAATTAAAAAAACACACG
>NW_025320859.1:0-22424 GCF_019176455.1 Solea senegalensis | reverse complement strand
GGGTCAAATGTCAAAAATGTAGTGGTGATTAAAAAAAGATGGGTCCACTGAGCAGCAGGAAATATAAATTATGCCGTCACAAAGGCACCGGTCTGTCCACACTCTCTTGTACACTTTTAATTTTGACGTTACATCTGTAACTGTTGGACTTTAGTGACGTTGTTGCCTTTTGTCTTTTGTTGTCTTAATGTAGGGTTTTCAATTAATCTCAGTGTCTTTCTTTTAAGAAATAGAGATTAAAACCTTCTTGCCTCCTACTTGTGTTTTAAACCTTTGGTGGTTGGCATTTTTGTTTTCTGTCACTTTATATCGATATGTTTTCATTTGCTCATTCCAAATCGTGATGACACAGACTGAACGGTTCTGGCTCCAGATTCCCCCCTGAATGTGGATTAGGTCAGCTGAAGGTGGGGGGACTGGAGGTCTGGTCTGAGCTTAAAGCACAAGTCAAATAAACACTCTTGTGTCCCAGAAGCTTGGTGTAGAGGACAGGCTGGTGCCATGCGGGGCTTGTGTGGGAATATTTGTCCAGATGCTTAAGTTTAAGGCTCAGTCGTTTTGATAATAAAGGTGTGTGGAGTGTTCGAGTCAGCAAAGAAGCCTTTACATTGACGAGGAGTCATCGCTATGTGGAGAATTCTCCTCCAGCGTTTCTGGCCACGTGTTTACCAAGTGTCACTTGGCAACTCAAAAGCGTTTGCCTTCATATATAATGTGCTCCCGTTTCATGTGTCAGTCATTTTTGTCAGTTTGACTTTCCTTCCTCATACTCTGCTGTGTGTCTCTCTGCTGGAGGCGTGGAGACATATGGACATATTGACGGTAGCTGCGGGTGTTTACATTGAGGAAGTGTGCAGATTTTTTTTGTGTGTGAGGACACGTATCGTCGTTCTACGTCCGCCTAAGGAGGTTTTGGTTTTGTCTGTTTGTGTGTGTGTGAGCAAGAAAACTAATTATTTAAAAAAAATCAATACGTGGAAAAGTGGGGAAATGAAATGTCAGAAAATAGTAAAACCATATCATCAAATATGTGAGTTCGGTGTTAAAAATAACAGGATTAGATTAGTATTTAAGAGGCGGCGCGTGTTTAGATTCTGGTGCTGAAATGAGCCACGATTCATTGTTTCATTCAGTAATTGAATAATTAACACGTTGTCACGGCTGCGATCAGTGTCCCGCTAATAAGAAATAACTGTCTTTTTTTTTTTTCTTTTTATTATTTACAAGTTTTATTTGACACAAAGGTCACACAGTATTGCCTTTATGATAGAAGATTAATGATCAGATTAAAGAAAAATATGCAGCACAACACTGACACTGATACTTATGAGAGAGAGGGAGAGGTAGGAGCTATATAGGGAGGGGAAAAGGGAGCATGAGGACAGGAGAAAGAAGGGGAAGAGAAGAGGAGGAGGAGTGGGATGTGGGAAAAATAAGTGTGGGTGAGGGGGTGGTGGGTGGTGCCGGTAAGGGGTGGGGGGTGTGCTAGTGGTAGCTGAGGAGGAAAACATGAGCAAGAGGTTGGAAAAAGACGAGATAGTGGAGGTAAGAGAGGCTGTGTGTGTGTGTCAGTCAGAGGGTTCCAGTCTGACCGCGGGTTCGCTTCCTGGGAGGCTTTTTGAAGGTGTGAGAGAGAGAGAGAGAGGGAGAGGAAGCTTTCTGCCTAGTGATTCCACACACACGCTGTTTCACGATCAGCGTTCAAGTTCAGTGTCAAACCCCTTCTCTACCTGAGTGTTTTTTTTCTTTCTGTGCGCGTGTGTGTGTGTGAGTTCCTGCTAGGACCTGGGTGTGTGTGCATGCACGTGTGTGTACGTGCGTGTCTCTCTTTCTCTGTCTGTCTCTCCTCGGGCGTTCTTTAAAAAGAGGAATTTCTTTAAAGACAAAAAGGCAGGAGGGTTGGGTGGGGTGAAGGGGTGTGTGGCTGTGTGGTGGGGGGGCTGCTTGCCCTTTGTCAGTAATCAGTTTGAAATGTTGAACAGTTTGCTGCTGCTGCTGCTGCTGCTGCTGCTGCTGCTGCTGCTGCTGCTGCTGCTGCTGTTGCTGCTGCTGCTACTTTCTGCCTGGTCATTGCTCCCTAAGGAAACCTCCACAGTGTGTGTGTGTGTGTGTGTGTTCAATTTATGGAGCCTCTCCTCCGTGTGTGTGTGTGTGCGGCTCCCCCTCTTTAACCACCAGGTAGTTGATGTCTACATGTGAACCGAGATGCTTTAGGTTCTCAGTGTGTGTGTGTGTGTGTGAGTGCACGAGAGAGTGTGTGTGTGTGTGTGTTATGTGTAGCGAGGTTAAAGTGGGCCCCTAGTGAGATTAACCTCTGGTCCGTGTCACCGTTTGGCATGCAGGCCCCACCCATCTCTGCCTCCAGATAGCAAGTATCAGGCTTTGTCTCTCCTGCAGCCACACTATCCCTCCACCCAACCACCCACCCACCCGCTCCTCCTCCTCCTCCTCCTTCTTCAAAACCACCCACCCACCCACCACCCTTCTCTCATGAACATCAAAAAACACAAGAGAAGAAGAAAGAGTGGTCACATGACTTCCTTTTGAGGGGCTGGCCACATATAGAGCGGAGTGATTGGTAATTGGAAAGGTGGCAGGAGAGAATGCAAGGCACATTATACAGGGCTGAAAAAACAAGCCTGAAATAGATTTTTTTTTAAAAATCAATACATTATTTGTAATTTCAACCATATACATTCGTCATTAATGTGCACCCATTTCTTTCTTTTGTTATTGTCTGTACTAGTCAAAAATCCATAGTGTAACTTCCACTCTGGCCAACATAGCATTCTATATAAAAAAGAATGAAATTAAACTCACAAAAAAATACCACACTATAGACTTATTTTTTTCATTACAGAGAAAGGCATCAAATCTCAACCCGGAACCTGCAAATGTTTCACATTTTTACTTCAACGAAACATCATTATATTAAAAACATTAAAACACAGAAAAGCATATGGTTTCTTCCGTCTTAGTCTATGTGTGGTATGCATATTACAGTATGTGAAGATTATACATTATACATATACATAATACTGAAAATACACATTTTCTCCTAAAAAAATACCCCAAATGTAGCCGTATGTGACAAAATCAGTAAATAAAGTAATTATTTCAATTCAAACACATTTGCAACAACCGCAGTTTTGCACCATTTAACCAAACAAACGTGCAGCGCAGTAGTGGAAGCGCGCGTTAACGATGATTATAAAAGTGTATTAGTGTCAAGCAAATGTAAAAAAATATAGATCGGTAGAACAACATTTACAATGACAACACATTAAACGCACATCACACGTGTTTGAAAGGGAGTAGGCAGAAGTATAAACCTTTATGTACCTTTATTCCATACTTTATCGCATCACCAAGTATTTACAAGAATAATATGTCTGGCTTTAAACACGACAACTGCTGTTTAAAATGAATATTTTGTATATTCTTTTAAACTGATTTATGTTTCTACTCTGCTGACATTATATATATTTAATATGTGCAGGTGTCATATTATAGCAGTATTAGCTCACACACTATATTAAATACAGTTTTTGTAGAAAAAGCTACTCACACTGTCGCACAGATCCTGTTTTTGAATGGCTACTGCTGCTGTTTTTTTTTTTGTTTTTTTTTGTTACCAGCTTTTATCACCGCTCACCTCAGTGAGGTTCATTTCCCCCTGTCGTGCTGATAAACCCGGCGAGATGATCTAGTGCTTCCTTCCCCCAGATCAAATATTTGCCTCAGTCATAATCGGGGGGTGTGTTGGATGTTGTTAATTTGAGACGGAGCGGGGAACACGAAGGCTTTTAAGTGTTTGGATGGGGGGTTGGGAGGGGGGTTCAAGGGTCAGGGCCACTAATGACAACGTGGTGAGGAGTGCTGGGGTGTCAGCGTCATGAGAGCATGCGCCTCGGTTGGTGGTTATGCAAGTATGTATTTTTTTTCCTCTCCCCTCTCTTCTTCTTCTTCTTCTTCTTCATCCAGCTTTCCTAATCCGTTTCCTGTCTCCTCTTTCTTCTTTGGTTTATATGCATCCTGTTGGGTTATGTCCATCTGAGCTGATGTGGCCCAGCTTTGTCCACTTAGCATTTCCTGTGTGTAAAAGGCTACTTAATGGCACCACGCCACATGGTGACCGCCTTCTCCCTCACGCTTACCCCCGCACACACACACACACACGCGCGCCCGTCCCTCTAAACACGAGCACAATATGTGGCGTGCGGCTCCGCGCAGGCCACCTCTGATTCAAAGCATCCCATAATTAGCTGCTCCAGAGCTGGTGGTCACCACGGAGAAAGTCCAGTGGTTCTCGTCTCACCACTTCCCCATCCCCTCATGTTACAGCTTCCTGTATTGATTGTTAGGCACTGATGATGGCGATGATGGTGGAGAGCGGACCAATGAGAGGGAGGAGGGTTATTTCTATCCAGGATGTTGGAGTCAGTATCGATCGCTGGCTCCTTCCTACACGCGATAACGCTCGCCAGTGTCACACACACACACACACACACGCACGCACACACACTCACTCACAAAGTCGCACACATGACAGTGGGAGGATATTTATTACATATAAGGAAGTGTGTAAGCATAATCAAGACATTTTATACAACGCTGGGATCCATTTTGGTGGCTCGGTTTCATGATGTGTCAGCAGCACCTGCTCCTAGATTCAGTGGGTATACCTGGGATTTTTGAAGAAGTATGAACATCATTCTCGTGGTTAGTCAAAGGGAGAAGCCGATTCAGTGTCGCCATTATTTTGTGTGTTTTTCCCTTCAGTCCCTTATTCACCCTCCATTGAGTTTGATGGGTTGGATTTAAGGTGCTAATTAAATTCAATAATATCAAGTTAGATAAATGAATGAACTGCTCTGCTGGCGACCTGGGTTTAGCACTAAATATCTCAGGTCAGTTCTACTATTTATTTTACTATTTTTTTAATAATGTTGTGTTTATGTGTTAGGGCAGGTGCGTGTGACCATTTCTTTCTTTTTTCCCGCTGTTTGTTCTCGTTATTTTTTTCTACCGTTCATCCTCAATGTGCCGTTTTCTGCCGTCTTGTATTTTGTGTAGCTGTGGTAGCACTTTTGCCCCCAGGAAAGTAGATTTGAAGTAAGGTTCTCTTAAAACATTCACAGCTAATGTTTCCTAATGTGCCAGAAAATGAATGTGCGTCTTATTCGGAATTCGGTACTGACTTAACTTTAAATTGACTATATTATAAATTTGTGTAATGAAGGGTGGTGCAATAGGTTTATGTGCATTTCCACCAGAGTGCAAAATGTTAAGGGGCCGTGTGCAATCAAGCAATTATTATGGAAGAATGCACTCTATATTTTCTATAACATGTGCTACAATTGACCTTGTCTTTAACATTAGCACTTTACTATCGTCCAATGCCACTGGCACTTTATTAACAGCTGCGTATGCATGTGTGTGTATGTATATGTATTTTCTCCTTTTGTATATCTGTGAGCTCTCGTGTTCCTATGTTTCTGTTTCCCTGATAAAATCAACCTGCCGAGGGACTACAGGTGGAAATTAGCCTCATATTTACATTTTAATGTTTATTAATATGCTTTGTCCCTTCCCCTTAAGTAAATAATGAAAACAAAAACCTGTGCCATTTATGAAACTACTTTATTTTAAATTAAATGGAGCTCTTTTTTTACCACATTGTGTAATATTTGATTTCATAAAACCGGAAACGCAGATATTTAAATGGCAAATTATTAATCAATAGCCAGCCTCTGTCTTTCATCCTCACTAATGCTGAGTCACATCTGATAAAAATCCACGTGTGTATTTAACACATTAAACACATTCCCACTGGTCAAAAATCCTGTCTAAACCAGGGTTTAAATCTTTCTTTTTTTCTGATGAAACGGGGTATGAGTTAAATCAGAGAGTCGGTGTGAACCTCCAGTTGGGCAGGAGTGGGGGTGGTTCTGGGGATGGTTGCACCGGTGACCCCTGGATTTCTGCTGCTGACCTATGGGGGCTCCTGATCAAATGGGGTTTTTGTGCCCGGGCTCCCCCAAAGTCCGGCCACTGATCAGGAGTTGCTCCTCCACTGGAGCTGAACAGAATGTGCTGGAGGCATTTCTATGAATCCCCGCCTCTCATCACACATCCACCCACCACACCCACCCCCCCTCCAGGCCACTCCTCCATTTTATCTTCTCGCTCTCTCCCTCTCGCTCTCTCTCCTAGCTGATGTTCTCTCTCGCTCGCTCCACGGAGCCGTGCCCTTTCCTGACCTCTGGATGTAAAGTGAAACGGGTCAGGACACCCGCCAGGTCACTTGAGAGGAGAGGACTCGGGTTGCAGGTTTCTGATTTGTGAAGTTTCTTCACACAGATTGAAACATGCATATACTATCACCCCTCTCTCTCTCTCTCTCTCTCTCTCTCTCTCTCTCTCTCATATGCAGAGCATGCACACGTAAATACACTTGCTGCCTTTTTATTACGCAGTTGAGGAGACTGAGCTGCTGTAAACCAAAATTAAACTCATGAGCGTGATACCACGTCCTAGATGAAGATCCCCTCCTTTCTCTGTGTGTGTTTTCCTGCATTTCTACAGAACAAAAGAGGTTGTGTGGTTTCCTCTCTGGTGCATTGTGGGCATTGAGCGGGTTGGAGAGAGGGGGGGTTAGGGGACTGACACAACCACTCAACTTTGACCTGCAGTGACAAGCCGCCTGTAGATTGGACACAAGAGAGGAAGAGGAAGAGTCCATGCTACCAGTCAATAATTACTCGTCATTATTATTCAGAAAACATTTTTTTTTTTTGTTTTCAAACACTGATCCATGCTGTTTCGTTTGACGCATCCCCTCTGAACGCATCAGCACTTGAATCTGAAACAGCAGGAGACGACTTTGTCCGTGCATTTAAGTTTGCAGTTTTGGTTGTTTGATAAATTATCGATCGTGAACCTTGGTTTTTAGCAGCGCAGGCATTTGAGATTGGCCCTGTCGATGTGTTGCTCACCTCATCGTTTCCCTCTGCCTCCCCCCCTCCCCTCCATCATCTCTTGTGCAAAAGAAAATCTTTGCTTTCGCTTTCCGTTCCCCAATCCTCGTCCTCTCCTCTAAGCCAAATCCAATACCTGAATGCATGCACAAAATGAATGAGTCGTCCATCAGCAATTGACTGGGAGCCAAGTGGCCTTGGCTGTAATGCTCAGTGCAGAGGAGAGAAAGGGAAAAAAAGGAATTGTGAGAGACGGTGGAATGAATACATTTCTGGCAAATTACTCGTATTCAGTTTTTTTTTCTTTTTTCAATAGCGGCCAAAAAAACGGTCGGTTTTTCTGCATTTTCAGGAAATGTCAAAGTACAATAGTAGGAATTATAGTTCTTAAAGAAGTTTAAGGCTGTGAGCCGAACAGTTTGTGGGAGAATAAAGTGATAATTGTGAGTATTATGTGTGAATTAAGTGCTTCAGTGCGTCATATTAAGATTTACCCGAGATAAATGGTTAAAAATACATCAGCAGCGCATATGCTAAATGAATGTGTGTATTTATTTTGTCTGGTAGGTTTAATGTCAGCAAAAGTTGCAATGGGGGTAATGTATTGAATTAAAGTAGGTTTAATAGTTTTGATATACACGTTTTGTATATATATATAAAAAAAATTATAAAATATATAAATATAAAATATTATAAAATCTCAGCACAGCTGAAGTGTGCTAATATTTGTATTTATATCATAAAACAGAGAGTTTTTTGTTTCAGTCATTGTTTTAATGGAAGTAAAGAGTTATAAATGAAGTTCTACTGTAAATTAAGCCATGTTTGTCCTTTTAATTGTATGAAATTAAGAGTAGAACATAAGGGCCTTGTTTCTTTTTCAAAACCAATGCGATATAAACCAAATTATCGTTGCTATTTTCCCTCTTAATCGTTCATTCGATGCCACCACGGTGCTGCGAGTTCACGCTCACTAATGTTAGTTTGAAATGAATTCACACGTGCCCGTGCCGCGCTCACAATCCTCACTGTTTTATTCATCGACACTTCTTTAAAACACATATTCATTTATATCTATAAATGCACGTGCGCCCTATAGAGCACCATAAGCTTCCTGTTACTGCTGTGGTGTCTCAGGCGCACACACAAAAAAAGAAAAATGCTGCTGAGCACATTTTTTTTTCGCTCCTTCCTCTGGTTTCACGTTGAATTCCCTCAGATCATTTGCTCCCTTTCTCTTCCTGTCTCCTATACATACGTACGTGTCTATACGGCCAACACCGCATTTATAGATGTGGTATTTATAGGGCTGGATGTATAGGTAGTATGTAGGTTTTTGCTCGGCACGCTCGTGTGTGGGTGCGTGTTTACCTACGCCGAGATTTGCAAGACTCGCTATGATGTTCATGAAGGTCGCTGCCCCTCTCCCTCTCTCTCTCTCTCAGCTGTCCTTTGCTGTGTGATCAGCAGGGCATTAATCATTGCTCACTGATTATAGGTAACTCCATCAATAATTCCGATCATGTAGATAAGATGGATGGTGGATGGGTGCTGCAACGGTGCGGCGCCCTCGCCTTTTCTCTCCCTGCAGAAGGAGTAGGAAGTGGTGTTTCTGTGAAAGGTAGATAAAGCATATAGACGCACAGAGAAAGTGCCTCTGTGCACATGCTGTCATGACAGTTGGTGCAAACCGCATACAGTCAATCCATCATGTCTGAGACGATGTCTTCCTGTGTACACTGTGTGCTACTGCATGTGTGTGCAGTAAGGTTTGAGCCCCCGCAGTCAACACAGACACACACGTGTTAATAAGCCTTTATTCTTCTGAGACGCTTATTTGGAGACAGAGTGTTGATTGGACTGTGTGTGTGTGTGTGTGTGTGTATTCACTCACACACACACACACAGATCATTAAGTTCACACTGATGTAGTGGTCGGCCCGAAATGGGACTTTCTATTAACCGTGCAGATCTTGGAAAATCAGTGCAGCCGGCGGTTGATAAGTGAGGCTGATTTGTTTTGTTGATTTTTCTTTTTCCCACTCTCTCCGTCTAATAACGCGATAATAAAATGGCAAATGATGCGCAGAGTTGCTGGACTCAAATAAACATTTACTGGACAAAAAAACTCAAACATTTCATGTCTGCACTGTATAAATGAATGATAAAGTAAATATTAAATATATAAAAATGTACTTTTTAATTTAATTCTAATTTAAACACTGAGCTTTATGCGGTTCAGACAGAATGGGAGTCATTCTTTGACCTAAATAGGACACGTGGTCGTCTAATGACTCACATTGTTACATATCGTGCTGCATTGTGTTCTTGCAGACTTACAAGTTTAAGGCATTGTGATTCCCATCTATTCGATCATTTCTTTTCACCCGTCAACCTGAAAGAGGCAGGTGTCGCTTAAATGACGGCAATTTTAGTCCACATCATAAATATAAATACATACGCTTACTACAAAGCATTGTTTGTATGTAAGTGCATGACTAAAATAAGGCTTTTATATGTACTTTAAGCAAAGTATTTGCTTTAAAGAGTTTTGTATTTTGTACAGTATTTTGAGGTGAAGTGAAAGCTTCAATACAAATAAAGAAGTATCCTTCCTGGAATGAAAATGGGTGAACGTTTCCTGACACGCGTGGGAAAAGTGAGGGCATGAGCTGAACAGTCCTCTGTTTAAGACATAGATCGACTAATTGTGTTTTTGAACCGGCGTTGGCCTATTATTTTTAATTAATCGGTTGATTCTTACTCATATGTTGTTCTCAGACACTTCATCAATGCTGCTAAGTCACTCAAACCTTATTTTTTTTCATCCAGAACACAATTTGACAACCCTTCGTGTACTTGGTGTTTTTAGTGACTCCTTGTCTTTGTACTGTCCTCTCTGCCTTATCCTATGTTTGTAAGCCAGTGGCTTATAAATAATATCTCAATATTCCTAGGTTATATCCAGATATATGATCTTTATGAGGACAGAAAACCGCACACAGGTTGTTTCTCTGGACTCATGAAAAGTTGTTTGTGCCTCTCAAAAGGAGAGTTACAGTACACTGTAAACACTGTAGAATAAAAGATCTACTCTTTATGATCATCTGTATTACACAATCTTAAAAATACAGTTATTACCTTTTTTATGCTAAATGAAGCATATTTATGTGTGTAATGAACAATAAGATTGCTATGTAATTAGTTTTAATGATTTGACAAATAATTAGGCTCATAATAAAAGTGTTAAGTGACATCTATCGCTAGCTATTTAGCTAGCAAACCACCTATCTACCTAGCTAGATAGCTATCTACCTAGCTAGTTAGCTATCTATCTACTTAACTAGATACCTTGCTAGCTAGCTAGCCACCTACCTATCAAAGTGTTCATTCGTTATTATTCACCTCTTATATTTTATCAGATGGAGGAAGAAAAAAAAATAGATAATAGGCATTATATCAGATTCACTGATTTATCGGCCACAGAAAAATCCATATTTACTCTGTCACTATCTGAAGTCTTACCATTAGACCTTTAACCTCTGACGCACTCGTCTGTATTGTAGGCATCATCATTTTATTTATTCAAATTTGTCCTTGTTTAATTGCTAATTATGTTGTATTGTGTGTCTTTTCCCCCCCGCACAGAGCAAACTTGTGATGGAGGGCTTTCGCAGCTTAAAGGAGGGTGAGCAGGTGGAGTTCACCTATAAGAAGTCCTCCAAGGGCCTCGAGTCTCTGCGGGTAACAGGACCCTGTGGGGGACCCTGCTCGGGCAGTGAAAGGAGACTCAAGGGGAAGGTCCCTCTCCAGAAACGCAAACCAAAGGGAGACCGGTGAGTGGAATTTTAAATAAACATAATGTAAAGGAACAGTAATTCTTTCATTTCAACGCTCAGGCTGCAGACTGCAGTAATGTAGTGCATTTACAAATCT
Source organism: Solea senegalensis (assembly GCF_019176455.1). NCBI lineage: Eukaryota > Metazoa > Chordata > Actinopteri > Pleuronectiformes > Soleidae > Solea > Solea senegalensis. The sequence goes on along the minus strand of NW_025320859.1, from coordinate 11,508 downwards.
GTCTATACAGTAGAGTAATAATAGAGTAGGCAACGCATTGTACATACATCTCACCGCAGTGGAGCGTTTCTCAGTGGGCGGAGATTATAGATTAAATCTATTCAATCTGCACGACTACATGCCTGTTGCTATGGTTATTGTGCACCATAATAAGGAATTGAATAGGGCACTTTGCCTGCCATTGCTGCTATTTTAAATCAATTTGCGAGCTTTTACATTAGAGGGGGGCTTCGGGAAAAAGGGATGGATCGGGGCTTATATGCATCTCAATGCGGCAGCGGCTCAATCAATTGTTTTGTCCTCGGTTTTAAATCCTGGCTGCTCTGCTGAAATCAGTCGGAGGCGAGCCATATGGAGCTCCTTGAATATGGCGTGCGGTCTAAGCAGAGGACGGACGGAGCATGCCTTTATTCGACGTACAGCAAAACCGAGAACGGACTGCGTGTGTCAAAGAAAGGCGTCACATTGACTATATATACAATGCTACATAAATCCAGTCTTTTTGACCCTGAGTTAAGCACTTCTTGTCAGGTGTGAAGAGAAAAAAGCTTTGGTCTGAAACATGGGAACAGGATCTGAGAGCTAAGGCTCCCTGATAGTTTTACACAGCTGAATAATTCAGTTTATTTGGGATAATTGATCCAGAGTTAGGTCAAGTGTCTCCACCTTGTAGCTGTGAGGCGGATTGGATTCAGATATGGCAGGTAGATCAGTGTGATGTCATCAGCTCTGCTCTGGTGGTGTTTATGCTGCTCTGACCCCTGCTGGTCACTCTGTGATGCAGCTTTTGTTCCCCCCAGTGTGTTTGACGTGACCTGTGAGCTTATGCCTCATTCGAGGAAAATGTTGTTGTAATTATTGGTTTATACTGTATTTTGGATGGTTTAAAGGTTAATTTGTGACCCTTTTCTTTGCATAAAATGCTTTCCTCATATTTATTATTATTATTATTGTTGTTATTATATTATATTATATTATATTATATTATGTTATGTTATATTATATTATATTATGTTATATTATATTTATACATACATATATGTACTGTTAGGGCTAGGCAATTTATCGATATAATATCTCTAGTGCGACATGACACAATTGATATCTCCATATTGTGATATCTATTGTATCTGTGATGACTTTTACTTGTTTTAAAGGCCGTTGCATTGATAATTGTAATATTGAATACATTTGTGAAATACACTTACTATTGTAAATTAACTACATAGATAGATAGATAGTTGATAAAAAATATAATTGACAAAATTATATTTAAAAAAAGTAATTTTTTTAAGTCTTTAATTCTAAGCCTAATTAATTGTCATATAACAATTTGATTGTTCCTTAATATAAATGAGCTTTGTTTAACATGACAAATTCAAAGAAATAAACCAGGTATTATCTGAAATGGAAGGTAATATTACAATATTGTTTAGTGTATATAATCATTTGGTTACACAACTTGAATAAGGAACATGATTTTTTTCTGACACCTTCATTTCTTCTCTGTTGAGTCTATTTTGGTCTAATTAATTGCATAATTGCACATGTTATTTCATTTTTGTTCTTGTTTGGTTTTATTATATGGCTGCTACTGTTACCCATGTTTTGTCGTTTAGATGTATTTTATTGCCCAGTGTGAGCGTTTTATGTCGTTTATTTTTTATTCTGTGCACCTCGTGGTTGTTTTAAAGTTTTACTGGATAAAGTTGTGTCATCACAGACGAATAATGTTCTATAACTTAATTCATTTGATTCAGATGTCTTCCTGAAAATAAATCTGTAGTAGATTAGTGATAACAGTAGGTTGATAATAATAGTTTTTTCCTGTGGTTATAACTCTTATGGCAAAACGCCATAAATAAATGTAAATATTACTAATCAAAAGCTTATTTTACAACATGAATGTGACAATGTGACAGAAAAATACAGTCTGTCCTTATTTATACCAGTCCATTGTGGTTATTATTATTATTATTATTATTATTATTCTTGTCTTGGATGGAACATGCAGTGTAAATGCTTCCTGGAGTTTTTTGTTTGAGGGAGAAAATTTGCTGACACACTTGTTTCCTGTGTGCTCATTTTTAATGTCAAAACAACTGGAAACTGTTAAATGAGCATCAGCCGCTTTCAGCTGACAACATGGCTTTCTGTGGCTTTTTTTTAATTAAAATCCGTGAAAATAAGTCCTTGCGAATAAATCAATAATGGCAGACATGAATTAAAAAAAGACCTTTTATGAAGCCCTTGAGGCGAGATCATTTGACGCCTGAAAGGGGCGAGAGCTGTTTCATGAGCACATGTGAGTCGATGTCGAGCCGAGATGACTGACGCCACCGTGACAGGTTGAAAGTGCAGCTTTCTTTGCTTTTGCACATTTCTCTGCTGTGCTTTCAGCACTCCTCTGGCTCTTGTCAAATTTAATAACATGCTGTAAGTTGGCACGCCGCTGCAGAATGTCTGTCTGTCTCTCGCCTCAGGTCCACACTTATATCGTGTGTCACACTCCCATCTAGTGGAGAATCCGAGCTGGAGCTGGAGCTTTTTGTCACTAAAATCATAATTTGAAGAGACACAATTACTAAATCTAATCTACCGAAATGCGGCAATTTAATCCTGAAATGATGAATGGATTATTAATTGATTAATTGACTCCTAAATGAGTTGGCAACTATTTTGATACTAAATTAATCAGTTTTATATCATAAAAACATTATGATTTCCAATTATTAAATGTGAATATGTGAACACATTTGTGGACAAAACAATGCATCTTCATTTTATAGTTTGACAAATAGCAGTTTTTATGAATGAAACAAGAAAATCAATCGGTCAAAAGAGTAGTTTGAAATTCCTTAATTATTGTCTATTTTAATTTATTGTGTTTCTCTTTTTTTAAAACTTGTATTCATTGAGATGTGTGTTGCTGACCTTGTGGCCAGGTCACCTTTGTAAAAGAGATCTCAATGGGACTTAAAAAGGAAATAAAAAAGAAAAAGAAGTGAATATGTAACCGAGGCTTGACTTAAAAATGGCTTTTATTTTCCCCATGACTATGTATAAATGTACAGGCTATAATAATATGCAATATACACTGTCTAATATCCTTACATCCTAAGCAATCTGATAAAATCACCAACTATATAAATACACCTGAGCAAAACGTGCTCAAAATGTTTAAAATCGAATTGAATTTGTGAAATTTGGAAACAAGTCACCATTCAAAGTTCACTTGGCTCGTTTTTATGAACAAAAAGAACAGAAAAATGCTCTATTTTGTGACTTCCCCTCAATTATTGCTACTTTACATCATGACTAAAAATGTGATATAAAGTTGATCATAACTTTGACTCAACAACACATAAGAAAACACGCGTTTTTTTAAAGGCTAGATATATGTCCATATAAGGAGTTTTGTATTATTCCCACTGCAAATTACCATGCGTATAAAGTTATAAAGTGATTTCTGATCTTTGTCTTTCCTCTTTCCTCCTCGCTCTGTAGCTGTTATAACTGTGGAGGTCTGGATCACCATGCCAAGGAGTGTAGCCTGCCCCCCCAGCCAAAGAAATGCCACTACTGCCAGAGTGTAACGCACATGGTGGCTCAGTGTCCCCACAAGGCGCCGGCGCCCCCCACAGGCTCTCAGGACCAACACGCGTCTACCTCGGCCCCCATCCCAGGGACCGGGCCTTACCTCTGCCCCCCAGAGGAGGAGGAGCACTCCGGCTCGTCTCCCCTGGAGGGCTCCTCCTCCTCGCCGGAGGAGCCGCACACACACCGTGGCCCCCGCACCCAGCGGTGGAGGAAGTCCTGAAAACAGAAACCTTTCACCTGCTAAAACCCTTAACCATCACGTTTCCCTTCAATCAAGGATACCTGAAGCCCCTCCCGCACCCCCCTTCATCTACCTCGCACCTGTGGAAAATGAAAAAAATTGGAGGTCTTATTTTCTATACTTTTATTTTATTTTTTTATTTTTCTTAACCAGCGCAGCTATGGCAACAATCAATGGGGTACGGAAGTGTGTGTGTGTGTGTGTGTGTGTGTGTGTGTGTGTGTGTGTGTGTGTGTGTGTGTGTGTGTGACTTGCTGTCATCTGGTGCAGCTATGGCAACTACCGCTGGAATGTGGGACTGTATTTCTTGTTCCAATCAGTGAAACAACGGGATATGAATTTTAGTTTAGGACTGTTCTCTATTTTTCCCAAGTTTTGGCCATTTTACTTTTTTTTTAAAGCCGCAAATGAATATCCTCAAGGCTCAATTATTCGGACAAAATGATGCATCCTTTTGAAGCACACACGTTAGCTCATTTTAGGGATTAGACGACTCTTAAAAAGCTCCACGCCCTCTAAGCGATAATCCAGACCCATGGGATTTTTGTAGCTTGGCTTATATACGGAAAAGAAAATCTGTACGGATGGAAACATTATGGATTCCAGAGAGAGATTTTTTTTAAGACCTTAAAGATGGTTAACTGCTGCTCTTAACACCCACTACATACCTCTCTCTTACATGAAATAGCCTTGACCAAGTGATTGTCAAAGAACGAGCATGTGAATTTTTATGCATGCAGGTGCACGACTGAGAGAGAGAGAGAGAGAGAGAGAGAGCGAGAGAATGAGAAAAATGTGTGTGTTTGCATGTGTGTGTCTGCTGCACCTCTTCTTCAGGTGCTGGTCAACACTATTAACCTCTGTTAGATAAGACGTGTCTGACAAAAGAACAAAAGAAAAAGAAGAACAAAAACACAAAAAATCCTATAATTGAGGAAGATCAGAGTTTGGATTCAAGGCGATGAATCACTTGTAAGATTGACTGTTGTGTAATTAGTTTGAAATAACTTAACAGTTTATGAATCATAGTTTAAGTCATTAATATATATGTGAAGCCGCAGGATATAAAAATTTAAATTGTCTTAAGTTTAAGTGATGCCTATATATAAGGAGTTAGCTCTGACACAGGGGAATAATAGCTGTGTTTATTGCCTGTTGTTATGTGGAAACATGTGACTCTCTCTCTCGGACGAAACAAAAAAAACACCACACTTTTGGCACCTTTTCCACTGTACGGTTCCAGCACGACTCGGCTCGACTCGACTCGACTCGACTCGGTTTTCCATCACTGTAGTACCTCCTCAGCGTGAGCCGAGTCATCATAGCACAGTGACATCAAGCCGCTGTGACGTTGCCATGGCATTTGGCTTGCTTACGTCTCATTACCGTAACTGTTAGACCTTAAACTGGTGTGGACTGGTGATCCCTCAGTTAGCCCTCAGTACGTCCACGGCACGACCGTCCAATCACAGACAAGATTCACCAGCGCGTTTGTGACGTCAGCTTCGGTCTAAACGGTCGAATGACTGCCAGATATGGAAAGTGAAAGTTATCTTGAGGAAAGACCTCACTCACTGAACATTTTTGGACAATTCGACAGCTATAAAATCAAAATTATTACATTACATTACATTAAAATCAAAATAAATCCAGGCGGCCGCATTCTCATGATGGTCACAAGAGGGTTCATTAAAAACATTAGTTAGGTACTTCCTGTATGACCAGAGACACAGTCACTGAACTTAACTCCGTTATCTATGGAGTTTGTCATGCGTAAGTATCGCACGATGGAAGCGGATCTCGCCAGGTTGTGTCCCGCTCCGCGCGGCGTTCATGAAACCACCATCACTAATGGAAAAAGTAAAAAGAAGGAACACGTCGAGTCGTGCCGAAACGGTGTAGCGGGAAAAGAGCCATTTGTTATCGACAAGGTCAAATCCTCATCGGTCACTTCTGACACGGCACAAAGGCTCATCGCGTTCCACGGTGACGCCGTCACAGTGTCTTCACAGCTGCTCAACTTTTAATACCTCACCAACTCTTCCTCACGGAAGCGAATGTCGCAGAATTCTCTCCCAGCTCGAACCAACCTGTTCCTCTCCCATCTGTGCCTACCTGTTTGTTAAGTAAGCAGCAGCCAGGTAATGGTTGCCATCACCACTGCTGCTGCTGCTGCTTCAGACTTTTACTAACAAGAGAGAGAGCGAGAGAGAGAGAGAGAGGGGGGGGAGGGAGAGAGGAAGAAAGAGATGGCGTGCTGCTTTTGGTATAACTTGAATCCCAAGTATGGCTTTAGTGGCACTTGTCTGTGACCCGACAACTCTTCTCTGACCATATTGAATGTGAAAAGAGCTCATCTGAAGTCGACTCCTCACAAAGGTTTTCGCTGGGTCGCTTTGGAGTTTGTATCTTAATGTTCTGACAAATCAAATAACTTTGTATGATACTGAACTTGTGTGTGTGTGTATGTGTGTATGTGTGTGTGTGTAGACAAGCGACTTTATTTTGGTATATTTCTATACCAAAGAGTTTGGCTTTATTTTATTCTGTTGTTTTGAAGGCATTTAGAGTTACGCGGTTGCTATCCTCTTTATGCTCGTTCGGTAATAAGAAGGACTTATTGCTGGGTTTTTTTTAGTTTTTTTTTTTTATGTACAGCTTTTTGAATGTGTGTGTGCGTTTAACATGTATCTCAACAATGCAGCATGACAGAGAGAAAACGAAAAAGAAAGTCAACGACCAAACCACGGAAAAGAGCACAGGCCATGCTCTATGGGATCTCTATGGAAAAACCACATTTTTTTTGTATGATGCATTTATACATTTTTACTCCGAATTTCTCTCAGGATGATGAACTCTTCTCAGGGAATTAACCAAAAAAATGTCTCGTATTCTTTTGGGAATCATCCACCGACTCATCGACAAACTCTGTTCAAGCAAATGGTGAAGAAGAAAATAACCATTTTCATGTACTGATATTAGCAACTACCTCTTGAGTTATACATAGTTGTGCATTTCCTTTTTTGTTCTGTGTATTGTTTTGATGAGCTTGTATGGTGAACAGTAGAGGTCTCTGTTGTACTGAGGTGTTGTGTGAGAAGTTCCCTAGTGTTGCCACAGATTCCCTGGTCTTCCTTCCCGAGATTTTTACGTCTTTTACTGCAAAAAAACCCTTAATTTTATTTTTTTGTTTACCACAAAAGCCTACCTCATACGCGCTTGTTCCTCCACAAACTCCTTTACCTCTTCTCCTCCTCCTCCTCCTCCTCCTCCTCCTCTACCTCCTCCGTGTGCAGTCGTTAAAATTAAACTCGCCACTTGTCGCACTAGAGTCGCACGGCATTTCCAACGAAGTGGCATCATTTGTGACTCCAAAAATATCTTACAATCAAAAAGTCCTTGGACGATTCTACAGAAGCTTCTAGGGCGGGCGCCATTTCTTCTGTGTTGTACTCTGTTTCGGCATATGCTGCAGACAGCCAGCGAGTTTACCTCGACTTCATATGAAATATTTTACTATATATATATATATATATATATATATATATATATATATATATATATATATATATAGATATATATATATATATATATATATATATATGTAAAGAACATGGTTTTAAGTTTGTAAGTATTTTATCATAACCAGTTTTTTTTTGTAACCACCAAGAAAAGGATTGTACTTCAAACCCACACACTATATTTTATTTGCCTGACCCTGTTACCAAATAGATATTTTCTTCTTCTTTATTTTTTGAGCGGGGCTCCACGGTAACTGCTCCTGCTCCAAGGTTTTTTTTTTTGTTTTTTTGTTTTTGTTTTACAGCCCAGCGATAATCAGGCATTATGAGAACTGGAGGTGATGCCCCCTATGTTTGTATTTTATAGAGTGGCATTGTTAACGTTTTAACACGGAATCAGTAGACGTTTGTACTAACAGTGGCATTTGCTCATAGACGTCATTCTTTGACCAAAAAAAAATAATAATTTGACCACAGTATCACAGTCGAGGGAGTCGTCATGTTGAAGTTATGAACAAACAGAAATACACAACCACATATTAATCAGTGTCACTACAGATCAATCTCTTTGTTTACTGTCCTGTCCAGTGTTCAGCCCAGCCAAGGACCCCCCATAGAAATAATCAAATGGTTTTGTTAAACATACACGCAGGTTTGTGTGTTACTAATATTTTCCCAATCATGCAAACGTGAGACTGCACAAGCAGAGCACAAGACTCCCGATCCATGTGATCAAGTATCTTGGAAAAGGTTGTTTTTTTTGGCGATCCTGAATGTACCATTATTAGTGTCATGCCTTGAAAAGTGGACGTGTTGTGTCTTATGTGGGATCTGCTGTCAAAGAATATAGCGAGAGATGAAATCAAGGATAAAATAAACAGCGTGATGTTAGAGTCGATAATGGATCACATCTGCCCGTCTGAAAAGTCTGATGATGAGGTATACACCTATGTTGGTATAATGCATAGATTTATGAGATTAGATGTGGTATAATACAGTTGTGATGGTGATATTTGTTCAAGAAAAAACTGTTCAATTTAAAGTGATGTCACTGGGTCAAAAAGGTAACCCATGCTTTAGTATTATCTTTGTGATTTCAAGAGCCAGTATTTGATAGATTTTTATTTTCATTCTCCTCTGAAAACTTTGTTTCTCCACATGCTGAGAAAAAGATTTAATTTTGGGACAAAATATCTCACTAGACTCTTTATATAGTGAATACACCGAGCTGAGTTAATCAACCAACCACTGGCAAAGCAATAGTCATTTTAGTCAACAGGGCTAACCAGTTTCCCCAACTATTGCAACTAAATTACAAGTCAAACATAATATTGTATATTTGAAGGAAAAAAAAAAATCGACTTTTATTGCTGAAAATAGAAAATGGCTGACAGACTTTTGGGGTTGACAATAGTTTGTCAACCATTTTCTTGTTTTTATTGGAGACAAAAACATCCACAGATGGTCCAAAGACCACCTTAAGACACACAAATTATATTTAAAACAACAACAACAACAACAAGCATTTAAACATAAAAGCCTACAGAAACCTGAACCATCCTGAACATCATGAATCATTAAAAAGCCTTTGGAGACAGAAAGGATGTATAATGCCGCGATGCCAAGGTCTCAGTGCTCCCTCGTGTGGTCGCTCAGTAGATGGCTGCAGATTGAATGAAGTTCACAGACCTCAACCTGCTGCCTTTGTGCTTTGCCTTGATTAGATGATCATTTATAATGATTGTTTGTGTGTGTGGTTTTTTTTTTAAACTGAACTGTATTATGATATCGTGATTATGTACATGGAATCTTACTGGACCATTGGATCTGGAACGGACCTCTAAAATCCAACCAAGGCAATTTAAAGTGCAGATACCTCCTTGTAGTGACCGATGACCTTTCATTCCTCACGTTTGTTTGTTTTTACTCTTCACATCATGGCCAGAGGGAGTTTTTCTTTTGGAACACGTCTAGAGCCAAGCACTGATTGCTATTGAATTTGGGGGAAATGTTCTTCTGTGTGCATATCGCTCATTATTTTAGCCCCAATATAAGTGTACTGCCTTTTTAATCTCTGTGAATCTTGGATTAGATTTTTAAATATGTCTTAAATGTTTTACTTGATTGGAAAATAAACATTATATTGGCATTAAAGTATGTATAATTTCCTACTAGACACTGACGTGGTGTAGCGTTTGTTCCTTTGCCATTCAGATTTTGAGATTCACACACATATTCACTCAAATCAGTCAATTTTCATGGGAAGTGGCTGCGTTACATTGTGAACGCGCTTCTTTTGTAGCTCTGGAGGAGCTTTGCCAAATCTAACAAGATGGCGTGAATGATTATCCAGGCTTGGATATACAACAGAAAGCCTGCATTTCAAACAGGGTTTAGGGGAAGCAATGGGTTTTAATGCAAGACGCTGTCAAGTTGCATTATGGGAAAGTTCCCCGGCATTTTCTTAAAGGCTTGACCTACATTAGGAGCAAAAATCAGCACGTCTGTCACGTAAACAGTGACAGTCAAGCACAGGCCTATATTTTTAACCTGTTTTTTCTTTTTTTATGAATCTATATAAAATCTGAATCTAGGGTAATTGAAACAGATTTAAAATGTTTCCGCACAGTTTCAGCTGTATCTGTTGAGACTCAAGTTGGAGAACACTACAGTTTTCTTTTGTTGGTCAGGTCAAAACAAGTCAAAACAATCTCAAAAGACGCGAGGGTTGCTGGTGCCAATCTCAGCTGACATAGGGTCAAAGCTGGGGAAACCGGAGGACCTGGGGAAAACCCACGCAAACTACAACAAAAAGTAAGATTTTTTATTAACATTTTATTCTTTGCTGCAACAATTTGCTCATGGATTTAAATTAATCTTAATTTCTTATGATGAATTAACTGAGGACAATCTTTTACCAGTGTAAGGATTTGCTGTCTTTATTCTACACAGGTGTAAATGCAATGTTTTTGTTGCTGTTAGCTAGACAAGTTATTTTTTGGGGCTTTCTTTTGACTGGCACATTTTTGGGGAAAGAGAGAGCAGCATGACTTGAAAAAAACCTACAAAGATAGCAGTTTTCACGATACCACCTTAAGCCTTGTTCCATCTATAAATTAAACATAAACCAAACAATTAACATTCTTCTCTCATCACCTGAGGAGGACTCATGTTACCTTTTTTCCATCAAGACCTCTAGTTTTGACCCTTAAAAAAAGACAGACTTCTTTCAAGAGAAGCAATTACAAATATAAATCCCAGGATCAACATACCACTGAGGCTCAAAATAGATGATGACAGATGAGAGTAAAGAAACATTTTTTCAGTTCATTGCAGTGTTCACTAGGGGGAAACCTAGTGCTGTCGTATCGTCTCTCTCCCCCTCGGGCCTGTGAAGGACACAGCCAAAGCAAATGAATCACCTCAACACATCTGACTCACCAAAGATGCTGGTATTTCTTTGCAGCCGTCGCTCGATTCTCCTGCTTCTCTTTAATGGCCCAGCACCTTTCTTTTTTATATCCAGCTGTCTCTCTCACTGTATTTCTCCTAAGCACATCCAGACTTAAGGGGGTCCATTAAATCCACGCTCTTTGTTTACAGTTTCCCTTTGTTACCCACCATCATTTTCATATACAGTTCTCCCCCTTATTCATATACCATCTCTGGAGATGGCTTTGTCAAGGTCAGCTAATTTTATGGTGACATTTGTCATAGTTTAGTATGTGGTCAAAGATCATTTAAAAATGTCATAATTTTGTGTGTCATCCAAAATAACTTTAAAAGTCATGAGATAGTATGTCGTCCAAAATCGCTTTAAAAAGTCATAGTTTAGTATGTTGTGCAAAATCACTTAAAAGGGTCAAAGTTTAGTATGACCCATATGTCGAAAAAGTCATAGTGCAGTATGTTGTCCAAAATCGGTGAAAAAAGTCATAGTATAGTATGTCGTCCAAAATCAGACAAAAAAGTCATAGTATAGTATGTCGTCCAAATTAGGTCAAAAAAGTCATAGTATAGTTTGTCGTCCAATATGAGTCAAAAAAGTCACAATATAGTATGTTGTCCAATATGAGTCAAAAAAGTCATAGTATAGTATGTCGTCCAAAATCGTCAAAAAGTCATAGTATAGTATGTCGCCCAAAA
>NW_025320858.1:0-55275 GCF_019176455.1 Solea senegalensis | reverse complement strand
GGAGAACAGTTGTCAAATGATGTGTTATTTGCCTGAGTTTTGATTGACAGAGCAGACTTATTGACAAGTTCAGTGACTGATAAGCTGGCCTCCAAGGTAAATGTGTTAAAACTGAAAACCGTACCTGATTTGACATTTATCGTGGTCCACTGTGAATAAGAAGTAACACCGGAGGAAGTGGATGGATGCTGGCATTTGAAATGTAGGAATTTTGAATATCAAGGAAGATTTGAAGCTGGAAATAATTAAATTGTAGATTGGTCACATCTCAGTTGCACATGCAGTAGATTATGAGAGGTTGTACAAGACAATTGCTTTTGACATGTCACAATAGTCATGTGACATATGCCATTTTCAGATATGACATATGTTGTTTAAATATGACGAGCCCAGCACGTGAACACAGGAGATTGTCCAGGGCAAGTTGCAGAATCATTTCTGGAGGATCTAAGCAAGAGGGTGGTGTCTGGCTTCAATATGCTGGAGTCGGACACTCACCCACTCACTTGCTGTGGATTATTCTGACTTTCTCCTGCTCCAGGGCTTATTTAGACATTATCTGGATATATCAGGGAGATGGCAGGAGAATCTCTAGGGAATGTCCGATGTCAATTCTGCAGATATTTGTCCTTGTAGATAATCTCCAGATAATGTCCAGATGTGCATGTCTGAAAGCAGGTTAAGTGAGCCAGACGTGTGATACCAAACATTATGACAATCACTGTGTTACTTACTGTGCCTAAATTCAAGAAATGGTTATTATGGTATATTACCAGTTAAAACACTGTTATTTGATATTATGTAGCCATAATAAAATATAGATAAAAAAGAGTTTTGTTTCAGGAAAATACTGAATGTTCCTTACGATATGGAACTTAGTGACAATGCAGTTTAATTTAGACATTTTGATCCCTGGCTTCTGTCGTCTGCATGCAAATGTGTCCCTGGGTAAGACACTAAACCCAAATTGCTCGTGGTGGCTGTGCCAGCAGCATGTGAATAGGTGTAACTGGTGTGTGATAGAAAGTAGTGCTGCATATTGAGGCACTATTATTAAATCAGTCAGTGAGAGATTTGAATACTGACAAATTCTGTCTGTGAAAGTCACTTATGCCACCTGCCATAAAACACTAAAGTAGAAGATCAAGTATCAAATATGTCAGGGATAGGTTATTTAAAAAAGGAACTTTGAAACTCTGCATGAACTGACAACATATCTGCAGAGGATCTACCTCTCATACAACATTGTACCTGCCATACTTTCAGCAGGTTTTCTAAAATACACATTGGTGCTTTCTGTTAGTGTTCACATTTTAGTGTTTACAGACCAAGATAAAACCCAGTTTAGTTTACCAAAAGACTGTCTTGTTTTTAAAGAATAGGAAAATACTTAATTGATTTGCTGCTAATAAAAGTGTTTATCCTGGATAGAAATTAGAACAAACATATCTTAAGGTCTGGAAGTGCTATATTTCAGTGTGTTTGTTTGTGTAGATGTCACACTTCAAATGTGTTTATACCCCTCCAACTTAACGTGGTGGCTGTAACTTTGTCTCCGTTGGCCAAAGTTTGACTTTCGACAAATCATGAAAACGTTTCAATGATGATATTTTTGCCCGTTTAGAAATTTAAGATGGAATTTTGAAAGATTTCAAAATCTCCTTTGAATTTCAGACGAGCAGGCAGAGAAGGATGTTACTGGTATCTGTAGGTCACAGGGGCACTGATCTGCACACCTCATGAATTTGAATATTTCATCAATGGGACCTGCTCCTCAATCATGCCAGCTGGTTAAGAGGTCTGGAAGCAGCAAAACAGAGAAAGACATGAACTATTCTAGATAAAGCAATGCAAATATTACAAGTATTCACCTAGTGCACATTCAACTGCAAAACTTTTCAGACACAGTTTAAGGAAATCTCGTTCCAGATAAATATAGCACATCTCCAGGTATATTTGCTGTACTGGATTATCTAAAACTGCTTTATAATCAGCTGTGCTGTTCTTCAATATTCCACACAATGATCTGTACAGCTTACATGATGTATTTTAGACTGATAATGTTCCCCAGTCTCCCATCCAAATCTCTGTATCTAAAATGATGAATCTAACATAAATAATATTTTGCCAGTGCCACATTTGTCCAAGAGTATTTCATTATGAGCAGCTATTACTGTATGTCAAGGCATGTGGCTCAGGTTGGATGCTCCCTGCAATTCAATTTCAGTACACAAAGTGTGAGACTGTGAGGAAAATGAGAGAACAGAGGGCACCAACAGAGAAACGGAACCTGGTGCAACAGAGCAGCGTTCAGATCGGCAAAAAGGAAGTGTAAACAGTTACTGACAAAACATACGCTGATCAGAGATTACAACAAAACCTAAAAACCTTGTTAGTTACAACAAAACCTAATTCTTAAACATCATTTTTTAATTTAATACTTAAAATACTTAAAAATACTTACTGGTGTATCTTCAGAATTTTAAGTCGTAAAGTGACTGATTTCATAAAATGCATGACTAAGTTCTACTTTTGTTTGAGTAGAACTGAGTTCACCTTTATACTAGACAGAGTTGCAGGTTTGTGTAACCAATACCAATAATGAACTGCTCTTAATGGCTGATACTGATAACTGATTATTTTACATTATTGCATTTTTATTTTAGACCTTCATATGAACTGCAGTCTATTCTCGGCTCTCAGCAGTAATTTATCTGACTTGTAAATATAAATATAAATTAACTCTAATGGGTGGACCAAAATGAAGTATTTTGCTTCATAAAATCAGTACACAAAGTGAACTCACAGCCTGTGGCTGCGTCATCTGCAGCTAAAACCAGAATGTTCTGCCCACCAGACATTTTGCAGAAGTATTATTGTCATTCTTATATACAATTGTCCAAAGAAGGTTTCAACCCTTAAACTCTTGTCTGTCTCTTTCCCTCAGCCAGACCAGCCAAGACATGATGTGTCGTGTTAGCTTCGATTAGTTCTCATTAGCTCTCGTGCAGCCCTCATGCTATGGCCTCTCCCGAAGAGCAGCAGTTTGACGTCATGAGCCAGCATGACAACTTGGACTAGGGATCGTTTGCCCAGTGTGTAGTAATGTTATTGCATTTTCAGACTTAAAAGTAGCATGTTTTTCTCATTACTGCATCCTGTACAGCACAACACAACCACAGTAGCCACATCAGAGTTATTCTCCTGAGTCCAGAAATAAAATTAAAGTTGAACAACATAATTAGGGAGCAGAACTAGAAGTAACCAACTAGGTACAGAAATAATCAAATGATCAAGTCTAAATGTGTGAAAAATACCCTCTTATTCTGCCTGTATGTAAGAGAAATGTCCAAATGTAGGAAACAAAAACAAAATAGTCAATAGAGCAAACACAAAACTGACCAACCATGCTTCAAAACACTAGGCCTGCTAAATACCAGTGAAGCAGAAGTTAGCCAAACAGCCAAATTCTGGTAACCCATTAACAAATCCAAAACCCTTCCCTCTGCCAGAGTGTCTGTTCCATCCCAGCTATGTCTATGTGTCCTACATACGATCATTTGGTGTATCCACTTGTCCCTTATTAATTCATGCAGAGGGATGGATATGGCGTAAGGTCTTTTCATATTAGATATTTTTACCCTATGCTACTGCTTCATTGCCTCTGCTGAGTTTTCCCTTGCTAATGGCAAAAGACAGCCGAATTTGGCAGTAAAGGTTAAATCTATTTACACCGGCTGTGTGGAGGAGGTAGGACTCAGAGGATCAACTTAAGCTGTTTTTTCACACAGACAAACAAAGGAATCAGGTGACTGCTCAGTTTAGCAAATTAATATTGTAAAGGTCTGCGAGCAAGTCAAGACCTACTCCCCATCATCCACCTGTGGGAGGTTGCACCATGAGATAGTTATTGTTGTCAGTGAGTGTGGATGCCCAGTACGTATTCTATATTTAGCTACATATTTAATGTGAGTTGGCTGACTGAAATCTACTACCGTTGGTTTTGAGGGTGTAGGCTGTGGTGGAGGATTTTGTAGGTAAAGCTCACACAAAGAGTACAATAGAAATTCTACTCAAAAGGTTTCAAAACCCATTTATAAAATGAAATCCCATTCTTATCTTAAATATTATGCAATATCTTTAAATTAGACCTCAGTACATGCTCAAAACCTTGCTGTCAGATGAATACAGTGAGTACAAAACGAGAGTGTTTACTGAAACACCTAAAAGAACAAGTGTAGAAAATGTTAAGCTACTATCCCTCTCTGCAGTATGATTTGAAGAATACTTGTCCGCTCAGAATTTTTAGTATATTTGTTATTATGGGTGGAGAAGGTCAGCCAGCCTCTGGGCTTCAGCTACAAGGGGAGCTGTATTGGCTTGGCATTGCTCAGCTCAGCTTGTTGTGAGGGCTAAATGTCACCGCTTCAGCTGGGCTGATGCTGGCGCCCTGCTGCCTCCCTCGGGGGGGGATGGATTCAGGGGATTCAGGCCAAGCTTTAGAGACATTTTACTCTCCACTTTATTGTTCTCCAACATACAGCATAATACCATTTATATTCATTACTTAACACAGCTGGGAATTGGCATGCTATTTGGGAGAGAGTTAGGGTAACAAAGGCCAAGGCTCTTAACTGTTCCCCGTATGTTATAGAAATCCATTAGAGTGGAATATTTAGATCCCACTGGTCAGCAGAGATGTGTCGCCCTGCTGAGACAGAGTTAGTACATTGCTGCCCCTGAGCTTTGAGTACAGTCCATCTAAAAAGTGTCTGTGTGCTTATTTTTATCAGGTAGTGTTTCGATCCGGTGTGTAACCCCCCTCTTTAAGTTACACGAATAAATAAAGGAAATTCACATTTCATAGTCAGTTTTGATGGCCTTGTATCATCCAACGTATGCAAAAACATGTCTTTGAATGTAACGATTGTACTATCAAGTCTTACTTGTTTTGGTCATTTTATCTGGTTGGTTCCAGTACTCCCTGTTGTTGCTGAAAAATTTGGGTGAAGAACAGTTGTTGCCACCATTTATGGCTCCCTAAGTCAAACTCTTTAAGTTGTAGAAAAAATATATAACTATATATTTTATACTATATAATTAACTTCATAAATGTATTTTCTGTCATCAGTGACATCACCTAGATGCTTATGCAGACAACCTGCTGCACTTAACCCTCTTGTGCTCTTTATTTGCACTGAACAAAAGAAAAGTGCTCACAGCTCTCAAGTCTGACAATTATTTCCTCTTTCTCTCATCTTCCATCAGAAAGCCTGGGAGGAGAACAAGCTGTTTTTCTAAAGCAAGGCCCCAACACTCAAAATCAAGTGATTTCGAAGTCAATTTTGTGCATGCATGGTCCACACAAATAGATCAGTAAAATGACTTAGGTCAATGCTCCTTTATTTCATAAAAATTCCTGTTTTAATGCCATCTCTCTGTTTTTGCACTTTGCTCATTTAAAAGTAATGTTTTAAGCTGTTGGAAGAAGCCCAAATCCCAACTATCTGCCCTCGGAAAAAGCAGTTGTTCCCTCCTGGAGCTTTTCTTTCAAAGGCAAAATAAAGTACAGCAACATATAAAGTGCTTTGTTAGTGCTTGCCATTGCTTTGTTTACACAGCAGCCAGGAGCAGGTGGGGGATGAAATATACTTGTTCCGATAATTACAACTCACCTCTCCTCTTGAATCATAATTGCAAGAAGAAAAGGGTAGGGTGGCTTCAGAAGTACAGCCTTATACATTAAACACTTTGCTTACCTACTTCAGTACAAAATGTCTACTAATCAACACTAAACACACCAGGGAAATGTCACAGACAATATGTGCCTCTGTAGGGTAAAAGAGTCCATCCAAGCAACTTGTTTGTTTTACCCTTTTCCAAGTAGGCAGAGTAATTAACTCCTTTTCCCACACAAATAAATTGGCTGAGAGAAAGCAAGCACACAGTGTCTGTCCTTGCTCATTCAGACCTTGTTTTTCTCATCGCTAAATCCTCTTGACCTGCAGACTAGGACAGAGCAGCAACACACAGTATCTATCTTTGCTGTGGCTCTCCTTTTGTTTTCCTGGCACTGAGTTTTGCATTCACTGTAGTAATTTTGTCCACATAACAATAAACATGTATTCCACTTGTATGAGTGTGTGTGTGTGTGTGTTGCTAAGTGTAGCCGTTATGGAGTGGTCTGTCAGCAGTGCAGCAGATGCTTATCTGTGGATACAACAAGTTAAAATTGAGTCTTGAATTATTATTTATCTGGATGAATACAAGCAAACACAAGGACAAATCCTCAAAGCAACAAACACAAACCACAGATACACTCACACCAGACTTTTTGCACAAGATCTGCAGATTAGTCTGTGTTTGTTTGTGTGCGTGTGTGTGTGTGTGTGTGTGTTGCTCCTCACCTTGTTCCAACGTGTGTGACTCCCCCTCCTCCACTCCAGTTGTCTCTGCTGCGCTGTCCTTCATGTTTATCCACTTTATTCATAGCAACACTCCACATCTCATTGCTGTCTGTGTGTGTGTGTGTGTGCGCAGGTGTATCGGAGACAGGCGTCAACCAGACTGGCAGCACTGGAGGAGGCAGCAGAGGGGAAGACAGCTTCTTACCAGAGGGAGATCCTTCACCTGCAGAGGCTGCTAAGAGAAAGACAGGAGGCTGAGGAGAGACTGCTGCAGTCTAAACGGTAGGAGGGGATGAGGAGGAGAGTGAGAGAGGGAGGAGAGAGTGGAGGAGAAATGGTAGGAGGCAGGCAGGCAGCAAAGAGGAGGAGGATCAGTAGAGACTGTGTGAATGAGAGGAGGAGGAGAAAGGGTAAAGCAATGATGTGGGCAGCTTAAAAAAGGAAGGAGGCCAGAGGTAGTGAGAGGCAGCAGCGTGGTTTGCTCGGAGGCAGACCAGGTCACATCAACTGAACAATTACTGACCAGCAACAGAATGAGATGTCTAGACTTACTGATCAGTAAATCTAAATTGTTCGTGTGTGTTTTTTTGTCTGAAGTAGTGTCGAGAAGAAAACCACAGCTTTCAGCCAGACGTAACCACACAACTCTAAATACAGTGCTGTGCAAAAGTCTTAGGGCAACACCAGCTTTGTTGTTTTTGTGTCTGTCAAAGTATGTGATCATTGGCATTTGGATTGGAATGATGTGACTGAAAGTTGGTCTTATATATAAGCAAACTGTCAATGAGACATGATGTGCATGTGCTTCTCAAGCATGTCTTGAATAAACCTGGCCTAGTGGACCTTTTACACAGCAGATGTTTTTGTACATGAAACAGGTTTTACCAATAACATTAATTAGGGTTCCACTCCAGTTTTAAGACACAGGGTTGTGCTATTGCTCAAGTATAAGAGTATGTCACACTAAATAATTAAGTACTTAAACCTGTAGAAGCTGGGTTGTTTTTTTTGTTTTTTTTCAGTAAGCCATACATGTTTCACATATTAGAGTATAATTTTTAGTGGATCTGTGTGTGTCTGTCTGTTTGTGCTTCCGCACTTGTACTTGCCAATATGACCAACAGAGGCCGACAGAGGCTTGTTGTATGAAGTATGCCATCTCTTATTTCCTTGAAGTGTTCCAATAAAGTGATTGGGAAATAATTATACTGTATGGTAATTATAGCATCGCTAAAACAAAGAAATCTAATGGTGGCCAAAGTATTTCAACGTGCCATATCACTAGATACCCACATACAGTACATGTTGTGTTGTATATTACTGATTTGCTTGTCAACCTTGAAAAAAAAGAAGCAATTTGTGTTTACTGCAACCCATCACACCGTAAACAAATGCAACAAATGCAACAAATGAGACTACACATGACAACATAGCAGCATGGTAATGCAGCAACAAAAACAACACATTTCATCACATCACATCTGAAATAAAACATTAGTTTCTTCACTGCAGTATATTTCTGTGTTCTGCACAGCTTCTATATTTGTATAGTTTCCACTCTCATCATTTGGTTCAGGAGATAGATGCTGACATCTCTGTAAACCAGCTGGCACAACAGAGCACACGGCTCCCTTCTAAGAATCTCTCTCCACTCTAAATCAGTTAACCTCCTCAGACCAGCTATTTCTGAAAATCCTCCAGACCGCATTATTTATTCTCAAATACACCCAGGTAGTTGTTGGGGATGGAAAAAAGTCACATCATATTGTAGATGTACAGAGAAAGGCCATTCAGAGTAACATTATGGGAAATAACTGTTTTTGTCAATCAATTGATACCTGATTGAAAATGAAATTACTATTAAGTGTATGTTGTATTAATGTGTATGTATACAGTGTATTTTACTTGGATATACACATAAAACCTTAAATGTTAAGAGACAGTATTTGTTAATACCCTTTTATTAGCCAAAAAAAGAGCAGCCTTGTAAATTAAGGCTGTAAATCAACTATTTCATTAAATTAGTTGAATTGCACCTTGTTCAGTAGTTCAATAGTTGCAATTCTTGCCATCATGTAACTGCAAAGCTGTGGCATATGGTTTACATTTAAAATGGTAATGCTACTCCCTTGGTTATGGAAATAACATGAAAGGATGAAATGAAGCAAACAATCTCAAGATATTTTACTGTGACACAATGACACTCCTAAGTCTTGTAAAACCTATGTCAGTACATTGTACTTGGTTGTTCCTTTAAAGACTCTGTTTTCTCCTACATTCTCCTTCATCGTGTGGCTGTTTATAGCTTTGTCTCTGGGGTTTGCTACCTGCGGCTATTAAATGAAAGCTAGCTAATCAGATTCTTAGAAAAATCTGTCTTGCTCTGCCTTGAGGACATCTTAATGACAAATTGCATACACTACCATACATACACACCTTCGCTAATAACCTTGTGGCTTCAACTCACCAAAATCTGCTCTCAAGTATGACCACACGGATGAAATCCTGACCTCTGAGAACCTCTTTAGACCTGCTATTAATATCTGTCCTGAGTGATCGATCACATGAGGGCATCGCTAACTACAGGTCTGAATGCCACATTCTGAGGTAGTTTTTGGACACATGTGGATACATTGCAGGGGTGATGGTAGCTCAGTGATAGAGCGAGTCGCCTTTCAACTTGAAGGATGTGGGTTTGATTCCTGCAGCGTGTGAATGGGTATGAAAGTTGTGTGGTAGAAAATACGCTGCACATAGATGAGCTGTATGACTGAGTGAGTCAGTGGGTGTGAATGATTGATCATCAAGACTAGAAAAGGGCAATATAACAATTACATTACATTACATTACATGTCATTTAGCAGACGCTTTTATCCAAAGCGACTTACAAAAGTGCATTTAAACATTTGGGTACATATAAGAGCTAGAAGTAGAACAAACTATGAAGTGCTAGTCATAAGTGCGATGTACAAGTTTTTTTTTTTTGTTTGTTTTTTTTTGTCGTCTTAGTCGAGGTAGAGTCGGAAGAAATGTGTTTTTAGTCGGCGTCGGAAGATGTGGAGGCTTTCAACTGTCCGGATGTCGATGGGGAGATCGTTCCACCATTTGGGAGCGAGGACAGTGAACAGTCTCGAGTTCTGCGAGTGCCTCTGCGATCCTCTCAGTGAGGGGGCAGCGAGCCGGTTTGTCGATGCAGAGCGGAGTGGGCGGGCTGGGGTGTAGGTTTTGATCATGTCCTGGATGTAGGCTGGACCGGATCCGTTTGTAGCATGGAACGCAAGCACTACAGACTGCCACCTCAGCTGGACTCCTCTGACCCACTGCAAGTTTCTTTTTTATTTATAACCACTGCCACAGTATTAAGACTAATCACCTTGTGATTTATTTTTCCAATGGTTATTGATTCCCCTTGACTCTTCTTTTCACTCTCTACCAGTCACTCACTCTAATATAAAGTCATATGCACAAACACATTGATATCAGACACACTTGTATTATCAGACTCGTTAAAAACAGATCTCCCTTTTCACAAACACATATGAACTCATCGTGCATTACAATACAGCGGGTGAAGCCAAATCTGATCACAGGAGGAACATCTAGGACGTATTTTAATGCAAAGTGTGCTAGTTGTTATTAACATTCTCTACTTGTGATTGTATCGCTCAGGATGGATGTTAATACAAGGTCTGAAGGGGGCCTTCATGATGGCAGCTAAAAAAGACTTTTTCATCTGCCACTGTGTAAAATCAATGCAGCAGTTGTTAGTGAGCTTCTATCTGAAACCTGTCTTTTTTTTAGCAAGGTTTCCTTGCACTCACACGCTCATGGAGGTGAGATGTCAAACTTCCCACCACCATCATAGACTAAAATATATCTATTCCTTATTCTCTTTGATACACTGCTTTGTTTTCTGCCTGAGCAACAGAAGAACACGTGGTGAGGGGTAGTGATCGTCGTCTGTCTGCCGAGTTTTGCGTAGCCTCCAGGGAAATGACTTCCAGAAGCACAGAGAGTGTGAAACAGTCCTTTCTAGTCTATACCCAACAGAAACCTTATATGAGCAGAGGTGTTTGTGACAAATATTTCTGCTTTTATTTGTTTTCTTTCGAGAGTCAGCAGGCAGAGAAACTGATTAAGTCAAAACAGTAGCACATTTTTTCTCCAGGCTCTGTGCTTCACATTCATGCACATTCTTACTTACATTCTTACAGTACTGTACAAAAGTCTTGTTTTTAAGTCATTCTATGTAGCAAACTGTCAATGAGTTGAACTTACACAACATATGTATGTAATGTTCATGCATGAACAAACCTGGTATACAGTAATAGACCTACCTTACATAATTTACACAGACCTTTACACTGTCCTTTATTGGATGCACTCCAATAAAGTGACTGAAAAATAATTGTACTCCATGGTCATTAAAGCATTGCTAAAATGACAAAGCTAACTGTTGCACAGTACTGTAAAATAATTGACTCTACATTAAAATGCCAAGGTCCAACGTTGATTTGAGTAGGTCAAGTCAAGACTGAAGGCACTATGAGGGATATATATCCCCTTTAATAGTGCCGGGATTTTAGTGCTTCCACTGTAATTACAAATGTGGATACAATATTGCTTGGGCAGCTGTTTTATCAACAAAAATGCTGAGTATTGGAGTTGTTTGTTAATATGATGAGTGCAAACTGGAACATGCAAGTGAAGGTAATGATGAAGTGATTCAAAATAAATCCATCACGGCTTGTTTGGCAAAAACAATAGTTCACAGGAATATGTTAACAAGTAATTTTAAATAGGATTAGCATGAATGGTGACTATTCAACTTGTTTTTATTTAAAATGTTTGAGCTTGGTAAAACACAAATGCAAACCTTTAGAACCTCATGCATGATTAATGCCCATGAATGCAGATAAACAAAGACTATAGTATCTCTTGGTTTCCCGTCAGATTTAGGAGTAGTTCTGTGCCTTGTGTATACTGCAGAGGAGAAACAACCAGAGAGGATCATGACCCATTCTTTGGTGTTGAGTTTGTTATCATATTGTGTTGTGATGACACCTTGCTAGAGTATTATATTGTCATTCTTTTGTTATTTTATTTTTTTGTAAAACTAGCTAGGCCTATATTATTTGTTCTCATTGCTCTCCATTATCTCAAGTTCAGTGATTTGTTCTGTGGTTTAAAGTAAATTTTGGTGTCTCGGCAGTAAGGTATTTTGCTCATAGCAGCATTCCACTCAGATAGAAATCTGCAATCTTTTTGTAGAGAGCTGTAACCAGCAGCAAGATACCATTTCTTAAGAACCATTTCTTCAGATGAAATAATAAATCATGCTTATATTTTTACAGTACAATTTAGTCCACAGTTCAATAACATAATGATTTTGTGTACAACAACAGGAGCCACAGTTTAACATGCTGTTTGAAGAATGAACAGAATGAACCTTTCCCTTGAACCCAACAGTACTGTGAATAGCACATCTAAATTAGCAAAGCTGAGTTTAACTGCCCAATCATCTGTGTGAAATGTAGAGCTAGTACAGTTTCCATTTGTATTTGGAGTTATGTATAAGAAACTACAACACACTTCATTAGCACAATGAAGGACTGATTGTCTGATGCCAGCTCTAGTGTTTTTCCCTGTGGCTGTTTTACAGACAGACCTGCACTCTAAACCTCACTGCACAGAATGACACTGTAAAATGTGACTGACAGGGTACACGGCTGTAGCCTTTTGAAGCAATAATTGTACTAGAAAGGTACTATGGAGCTGTTGCTGAGATCTGAATGCAGCTGTATGGCCAAGTGTTCACAACAGACATCCCACCAAAACACATACATACACTGCTAATTAATTTCCCATTTATTATGATGGAAACATTCGCCATTGTATTATGTAAATTGGTTCAGAGGTTGCCATGGTGTTTGTGCATGATGTTTGGGCTCGAGGTAATTAGCGGACTGCAAAATCTCTCAGGGTTTTTACTTGACAAAGATGTGGAACAAACTTTTTTCCAGTACTTGGATCCAATAATGTGATTACAGAAACACACACACAGTCAACTCAATGTTCTCAAGGTGAGTTCTCTCACAGTTAATACACACATTCTTATACAGTATTATCATAGCAAATAGGGCACTCATAGCAAATACAAATACATTCACTAGTCCCTTTCCCTAACTTTAACCACCCCAACTTAAGGCCCAACCCTAACCCTTAACCTAACATAAACCTAAACCCAATTCTAACCCTATCCCTAAAACCAAGTTTTAACCCTCAAAATCTGTTTACGATTTTGAGGACCAGCCAAAATGCCCCTTATGTCAACCCACAGCCCATTGCACAAGTGAGCATCAAATACAGAATATACCAAGGAGTGGCTTCGGATACCGAATCCGAAGTGGGGCAACCGTCAGTCACCTCCTCTACATGGCTGACATCAAGCTGTATGCCAAGAGTGAGTGGGACATTAATTCACTGATCCACCACACCAGGATCTATAGCAAAGACACTGGAATGTCATTTGGACTTGATAAATGTGGTCGGATGATATGAAAAAGAGCGTCAGCTACAAATACCTCGGGGTTCCACACACGAATGGGAAACACAAAGGCAAGAGGCCGCAAGGAGATCTGCCACTGCAAAATACCTGCACCGGGTAAGACAGGTCCTCAAGAGTCAGCTGAATGATCTAAACAACATCCAAGCCATCAATACCATTTTTACACAATGGTTGATAAGTCAGATAAAACTACCAAAAGCAGGCTACACAAATGTGCAATTAATCCATCCCAACCACATCCCTTTGGCCCTCTTATGAAACTACACCCCCAATACACAGGAATTTGCCTGTTGTGTAACAGAGAATTTTGGCTGCACTTTCTCTTCTCTCCTACTTTTGGCTATAATCTCACTCCTGTCAAGTGATGAGAGAATTATTTGATCGACTACTTCGTTTATTGACGGCTATCAGAATGTGAAGAGGTTGTCAACAAAAAAGATACACTAAAAGGTTTGAAGGCAGTCTTGCATTATTTAAATTTGATGTGCCGGGGGCAGATAAAGGTTTGAAAAAGACTTATGATATTTATTTATTTGAATAGATATTCTAACAGAGGAATGAATATACCAATCCTATAGAGAACAAATGATTTAAACTTGAGTCACAGGATAACACCCATACTTCTACATGTCAGATATCGTGAAATAAATAAATGACAACCCACATACTCATCCATCTATCATTCATCTTTTACGTGTTGCATCCAGCATAACTAAATCATCGTTATTCAAGGAGTGGACACCACATGTTAATTCACTTTAGAAAAGAAGACAGAACACAGATTACAGACTGTGTAGCTTCATTGTACAATAGTTTAGAGCCTGTCACTTTGTGGAAAGTACACATGTACATTTTACGCATGTTCAACATGCTCGTTTCACACATTAATGCTGATATGCCCGCCACTGTAATATGCAGCTCACTGATTCCAGACAGGGCAACTGATTTCTTCAGCCGCTGACGTGCGAACAGCCTATGACAGAAAGGCTTCAGTGCTTCAGCCATTATAGCAATAACCGCACACACAAGTAATTATGTGTTGTCTCCTTGGAGCTATTATTCTCTTCTATTATCATTATCTGTCCTTTCAGTCTGTGTGAGACAGCAGTTAGTTGTTAGTTGATTCTTCCAACTTGCATGTACAGTATGTCTCACCTTTTGTTTTACAACCATCAAACATGTTCTTTCCCCTTAATCTGTCAGCAAATGGCCGCACAGTATGGTAGAAAATACTGAGGATTGTCATCTGGTGAGGAATAAATCAAAATCATGACGTTTTATTTTTGTGATGTTTGTTAGAGTTTGACAACAGATTTGTATTATTTTGAGATTAATTGTGTAGCCTGAAATAATTTTGAAAGAGCATAGCTGGTAACCACCAGAACTGATAGAGACAGATAGCAAGGGAAGCTGGAAGATTACCTGGTATCACTATATAAATAAAAATGTACCAGTGTTGTTGACTGTGAGGGGTTGGAGATGCTCAACCCACTTGCAGTGGGTAAGGGGCCTCGCCTTTGTAATGAAAACTAGTGACGCATAACACTCTTAATCAAAGCTCCATACCACGGAGGCTGATACAGACATAAACAACATGTCACCATAATGAGCTGCAGACTGAAAGGTACTGAAAGATTTCTTCAGTAGTTCAGGAGTTTTATGAAAGAGTGGTTGCAAGAACCCAACTCCAAACCTAAAACAACATTTTTAAACTAGACTCAGCGTGACACCCCAATGACAGCGACATCAAAGAATTCCCATGATTCCCATGAGACGGACAAATGGACTGAGGGATGGGATGACTTTATTAATCGCAATCGTGTGACATTCTTGCAGCATGGAACCAGGCATACAAAGTGTAAAAATTATAGAACGTAAAAAGATGAAATATAAAAATATAAATGTTACAGTAACCTTTATTTATGAGCATTTATGCACATACTCCACAGTCTCTACTTGACTGATGAGTCTAGTTGAATCAAGAACTTAAAAACCTCTTGCTATAAATTTAGTTTAATAGTTAAAGTAATAGTCTTCACAGAGTCTTCAAAACAAAAGCTTGACACAACTGAAGAAAGTGTAGAGTTACTATTAATGTAAGCAAACACAGGATTAAATATATTATTTCAAATCTCCACAATTGGTGGGGATCAATTTTTCTTCTCGAGAGAGATTTACCAAAACATTATTACATTATTTTATGGAACATTTGTGACTAAATCTCTCACTGAGCTGATTATGCGGCACATCTGTTCATTATATAAGTTTGAATGTTCTAACACAGAGCAGTCATTGCTACTATGACAGTTCTTCCCATTCTAGTTTATTCGACATTGTGCCTACTGCGATCTCTTGAAAGATGAGTGCTCTTGTGCTGTCGTTAAACGGTCCTTTCGAACATGAAGATGATTGCTGTGGCCATCAGACATGGAGTTTAAAGAAAGCCTGATGTTTTATTCATAAAGTCTTAATTGAAGAAGGTGGCGTTTTCTGGACACTGTGTGTGTTTGTCTCGCATATATACATCCAAACACTGCTTTTCGGATTCTTTAATATCATGATTGTCTACACAGGAGGATGATTTAGCTTGTTTTCTTCATTTTCACAGTAAAACAACAACATCAGTGTCTTATTTTTACCATTCAAAATGGATATAAGGCCAAGCTACATTCAAGAGACCCTCTGCTGCACCACTCTTTATTTACTTCGGACAGTCTGTTGCCCTTCTTGACTGTGTATTTCGAACTTGAACGTGTTTGTCAGGTTCAAATTTCAAATGTCTTTGACTCAGATTTTGAAGTAATTATTTGTTGGTGGTCAAAAGTCAAGTCAGGGTGACCTCACCTCTGTAAATGATTAAGTGATTCAATTTTAGTGGTTAAAGGTCAGATGTTAAAGCTCCAGTTCTGAGCCCTTATGAGGAGAGTCACGCAGAGAGAGTCATGTGGAGCTGATAGGCTGAAACAGCATTGTGTGAACTCATGTGAGAATGGTTTGAATGAAAGTGAGATTTGTTTGGTATGAAAAATGCTACACACTCCAGCGTTAGCGTCACAGTCACTGTGACAGTCACAGTGTGTTGAAAATTGTGTTTACCTGTCATTTCATGTATGTCATATATATCTGTATTAGCACTTTCATTTCTCACTTTTTTTTCTGTTATTCTACATGTACTTTTGGTCCAATTGTTTTTATTTATGTTCTTGCTAATCTCAAATTAATGTTTATTGCATTTCATTTTAGTGACAGCATGTCACCCTGATAATTCACCTGCTTGGTAAATACAATCATATCCACTGATTGGCTTCCTTGTCTCCTCCATTCTCTTTGCTCCTTTAGGGAAATAGAGGATGAGTTGGAGGTGGTGTGGCAGGCAGCAACCAGGGAAAACCAGCAGATAAAGGAGACAATTTTACACTCGACATTCACTCCTGACCTCCAAGGTCGGTCCATTTGTGACAAGGCTTCTCCTAACCAGCCATTTCAGTCTCCAAATCAGACCACCTCATCCAACCACCATCAACCTCGTGGCTCTGAGCCTCCCCTCTTCACCTCTAATCCAAGTCCTGCACTGCAGAGAAGGTCTGTATTTAAATCTGACTCATACCATCCCAACAACTGCATGGATGAAAAGCTAAAGCATGGCCTGGATTTCTATTGCTGAAACCTTTGGAGCCATAAACCTGTAGAAGATACCTGACAGCTGGGCTTCTATCGTAAAATCATTTCAGTCCTCATGTAAACATTCACACGTCATATCCGTGTGAGATTAGTTCACTGATCAAACCTGTGTGAATTTGTTAATCCAAAAATCTGTTTCTGATGGAAGCAACAAGTACATTTAAGTAGAGGATGAAGTTATTTAAGTATGAAATGGTGGTAAAATGTAAAATCACATTATATTGAAGCTCAGTTTAGTACTGAGACCAAATAGACAGAGGAGTCTAAGGAGTCATTGAGACTCTGGGTGTAATGCAACCATTTTGTTTTATAAATTGTTTTATTCTGTTTGTCTTTTAAATTGGTCTCAGGTTTTTATAGACTGTCAATTATATTAGATGTTAGAAAAAAATAACAGCAGTGGCAGCTGCAATATTTTACTTAGGCCAAAAGAACACAGCCAATATTGTCATCTGCTGGACACAGACAGTAATGGCATAAAGTATGTTAGTAGCAGTAATGATGTATGTGTGTGTGTGAGAGAGAGATAATACTCATTGTTTATTATTCATTAAACAATAAACATTATTTATCTCAGGGTTTTGATTAAACATTGAGTTCTTTAACATTAATGCCCTGAGTTTACATTCAAACATTGAATTACAACATTAAAAAGAACAATGAATAATACAGGGTTGGCATAAAAAAAAAAGACAAACCATTCAAAATGATGAATTAGTCTGAAAAAACTATAACTGATAATAAGCAATCAAAATGACATTAAAATCACTAGGTTAAAACAGCAATATTTTGTATTTTGCTCCATGTATACACTGATATTCATGTATTTTTAGATACCTCTCAAGTTTTATATCAATATGAATATTAATATTGCCACAAGCATTAAAGATAATCAGTTTATATGTTGAGGTACTGGTGTAATCAATTTGAATAACAAGTAAGTGTTCTCTGTGACGAGAGGAGTACGTAACAGCATCGTGTCTTTGATGCTCACAGAGCGGCTGGATTAGTTTGAGGTCATGACGCTAAAGGCTTGTCCGTACAAAGATTCACCACAAATCCCTGCTGATGACTCAACACAGGCCACTGTGATGTCAGTGCAGTGGCTCAGACGTCTGTATGCATGCGTGTTTGTGTGTGTGTGTGTGTGTGTGTGTTCTTGTGTTTGTTACCTCTTAAGGACCCTATTCTGCCATAAACACTGACCTTTTCAGGACTCACAGAGACTCAAACCTGATCCTAATGAGAACCTTGTTTCTGATGAACTTGTTAAATTTAGAGCTATGTTTTGAATTGTGGTTATGTTAAGGTGAGGGATCAGACTTTGTTTAGGCTGTCCAAATGAATAGAAGTCAATGACGGAATCTTTAAAAGGGTAGCCATGCCAACCTGTGCGTGTGTGTGATGGCTGTAATGGAATGATGTCTACTCCTAACACTTGATGTAATTTTCAAATGTGCAGCTCGCCAGTAAATGCAAACAGCTTACTGACAGCCACAATGTCAGATGGAGAATTACAACCTACAAGTCAGCCAAGTTGCTCTCATCCATCGGGTTGTCAGTAAGACAACATGTGCTTTTATGAACTGCAATAAAACAAATAACATGACCCAAATTACTTTGTCTGTCCTCCATGCATACACGACGAGTACAATTGGTAAACCCATCTTATTTAATGTAATTTAAAGCCTCTTCTTGACTGCAGTGCAAATGTGTGGCTGTGCTTTTATGAAGCAAACCTTTAAGTGTCTCAAAGTGACAGCCATTAACCTTTATTTATGCAGAGTAGTTGTACACATCAAACACATTCTATCCAGAGACAAGGCCCATAAACCATTGAGGAGATGCTTTTCAGTTTTTTCCCCTTCATGGGGTAAAACTGAAAGAATTTTGGTCAGCACGGTGCAGTAACATAGTAACAGTGTGGTAATAATCCTGTAATAGGGAGGTAATGTTGTGATGTTACTATCATATTTCTAATGGAATGTCCAGCTTGGTGATCAAAAAGGGTAATATTGTGATAATAAGGAGAAAATATTAAAAATATTGTCCAGGCAATAACCTTTTAATGGGAATTACTATGAGCTACCATTAGTGCAATACCACACACATTTCTTGTGATAAATGTGATATTAAAAGTTGAAATTCATCCTTCCCTATATCCCTTATGTTACCATTTAGATAATCTATGTTAGTCTAGCACCACATTAAATACTACAGTACAACTACTGCATGATATGTTCAGAGTACAACAGAGACCTGTAGTGGTTAAAGTGGTTACTGCAATTCCAATTTTCCAATTCAATTCCCAGTTCCTGTAGGCAGTAAGTCAACTAACTGATTTCAACACCTATAAAGATAACAGTATCTTGTGCGTGCAACTTAACTTGTATGTATCCTTTGCAATTTTTTTACATTTTTTAAAAGGAAATTTGTGAGAGAAATTGATCAAATACTGCTCCACCATACAACTATTTTGTAGCAAACTATTGCACAGAAAATGTAAGCTTTAAAAGTTAAAGGCGACATAGAATGCTTGTATTTTTTTTTGTTTGTTTGTTAAAATTCAATGGCATTTTATCACTTTTTAAAAATGTATTACCTCTCTGCTCCGCAAGATGGAGAACTTGTCTAATGTAGTTTTACTATTTTGTACATTTGACTTCCTGTTCTCTTGTTTGTTTATTCCAAAATAAAACATGGAAAGGGTAGGTACATTGTAAAAAATCATACGGTATATCTTAGTCATTGTGACTTTTATTTTGAAAGCTGGCACCGGAAACCTTTCTTGTTTGAACTCAGAGCTGCTGAGTCCGTCCGGCCAAGCAACTCAGTCCACTCTTGACGTCTGTCAGTAAAAATGAGCGACAAAGGTCTGTCAGACGAAGACGCCGCAGCAGCTTGTAAAGATGGAGATTCTATAACCAAGGTAATATCATTTGTGTGACTTAACATGCTGAACTGAACTCACACGAACATAAACCGCAAACCAAAGCCGACAGGCCGTTGACTCCCAACTGCTCTGTCAAGGAGCAGTGCGTCCATTATCGGACAGTATCGCTAACTATTTCTTTACTATTTCTTTACTATAACCTGTGACTCGGTTGTGCTAAAGCGCGATCGACTACTTTTGTGGTATATATTTACGATATAATCAGTTCAAATATGCATTTTAAAACAACTTATTATATACATCACAGGTCGGTGTAAGCTAGCTGCGTAACTCTACAACTGTAGCTGATGCGCCTTCGCGTGAAAAGCAACTATCAAAAGTTATCGGTGAAGTTTATCGATCTGCACATGACGTGAGATGAGCCAGTTCTCTGTAGAGTGTTGGTATTTAGGCGCGGTCACACCTGAAGAACATACTCCAATCCTACAATGGCGAAAAGCAGGTGGGGCTATACACATACACACAGTGCTAGTAAAGCGAGTTGGACTATGGCTGAAGATGCCAAGTAGCATCCATGAAAAGTGTCAGAGGTGGATTCTAGTACTAAAAATAAACTTGCACGTTCAGTGGGGTTGCATAATTGTAATTTAATCATGACCAACGAGGTATTTAAATATTGAAAATGAACGCGAAGCAAATTAAGTGCACCCTAAACCCCTGGCTGGCTAAACATGTCTGCTTCTGATTCTGCTGCTGTTTTCTGGACAAGACAATAGACAACTTACCAAGTAACTTAAGTATAAAACTGAATATTGGGCACTGTCTCTTTCATATCTTCCTCTGTGTGTGTGACAACATTTCAATGATGTCTCTGAAAAGCTGTTTATAGAAGACTGCCAAAGCGAGGCATCTGGGCATGGTTGTTTATTTTTTACAGTGTCAAATTTGTTGGTTCAAACATTATCATAATACTCAAGTTTATTTTGTCTAACTGTGTCTAAGTAAACACAGTGACAGGCAGGAGGCAACTGAGATGCTTCTTATTCACTTTGAATGGAACATGTGGGTCTGTTGGTTCACTTTGTTCGTATTACGTACTTCAGAAGTTGACAAATCTTAACTGACCCAGCAACAGTGTCGGCCAATCAAAAGGTGTTTAGCCCAAACACTGCAAAGCACAAACAGAGCTATTCTCCCCATTCCTGATGTTTTTTAGGTGTCTGACAAAGTGCACCCAATCATTATCACTTTAACAACATTACCAACTCTTTCTACATGTTCTACCCTAACCACAAGTGATATGATTTGCAAGGTACCATGATTAGAAGTAGTAGCACACTCAGTTGCTCCAGCTCTCATCTGACCTAGTAATTCCGTTGTGCAATTTGGGTTGTAAAATGGCAATAAAGATCCTTTACTTTACTTCTTTATGTGTCTTGTTCTTTGTTTTTGTCTCAGGATTTCAAGATGCAACAGACAATGCTGCGGATCAAAGATCCGTTAAAATCCCTGGATTTCTACACCAGAATCCTCGGCATGACGTGAGTATTGGTGTGTGGGCTTCAGGGCAGAGCAGTCAAAATCAGTCTTAACTGGTTATTGGAACAACATAATTTGCAGTGCGGTTTAAGGGCTTTACACTGTTGACAGTTTGTAAGTTGTGTTGTGGGTTGTTGAGATTTTAGTTTCGTATTCATGAAGTGAACTTGGTGACTCAAGTGTAGTTCTCTCTTTGGTGTGCAAATTCTCACAGGCTCCTGCAAAAATTCGACTTCCCCCCTTTACGTTTCTCTCTCTTCTTCTTGGGCTATGAGGACAAAAATGATATTCCTACAGATGTGAAGGACAGGACGGGCTGGACCTTCTCTAGGAGAGCCACTATTGAGCTGACACAGTAGGGGTCTACAGCCTGTTTCTAAAATACACATGACATGTATATATTTAACTTTTTGCTGATTCCACTTAAGTGTATCAATGGTTAAATATGTATAATATATGAAAATAGCTTTTCTGCTGCCTCAGTGATTAAACTGACACCTCTCTCTTCCTGTGTGTCAGTAACTGGGGCTCCGAGTCTGATGAGAGTCAGTCTTATCACAATGGAAACTCTGATCCTCGAGGCTTTGGTAAGATTGCTTCCCTGTTGTACAGTCACAGATTTAGCACCAATGATGCTGCATATACAAAATGTGGTAAAAGAAGGCATGTCAGAGGTTTAGTGAGTAAAATGTGTTATCGTTTATGTCTCAAATGCTCTATTATGGACCAACGAACAGTTTTACTTTTTAGAAAAAGACATGCAGAACACATCAGTGAGGAAGTTACATGTTAATGTAACATCGCACTGAAGCAAACTCTGCTAATGTGGAAGTGTCATGTGGATTCACGGTCGCTGTTTACCTGACATTTTGACAGGACACATAGGAATTGCTGTCCCTGACGTCACTGCCGCCTGTAAACTGTTTGAAGAGCAAGGAGTCACGTTTGTCAAGAAGCCAGATGATGGTAGGATGGAAAAAAATGCTAATGACTATAATGATTTGGCACAGTGCTATCAAATATTATTAGATTTATAAAACAATGACACTCTTGCTTGGGAAAAAAATGCTTGTGTTGGGGAAATGTTGTGGATTTGCTTTCCTCCAGTCTGTCATTTACATTCAGAGAAGAGAGTTTATTGTCGAAAAGGTTTCTTTTTTTTTACTTATTTTTCCATACTGCGTTTGAAAAGAAGTGGTCAACTATTGTTTAGACTGCAGCCCAAATTGGATTTTTAAGCGTAACCAGATTGTATCTAGTTTGATTTTTTTGGGCAGTCTGGACAGCTAAAAAAACACATGAGATCTGATTTCCCCAAAGTTGATTCAAACCACATTCGGTGGTGGTTTCAAATGCAATTTTGATCAGATTTTTACAGAATGGTTTCAATCTGAATGTCTCGTCGCTCGGATAGGACTTCCAAGTGTCTTCTGCATCCCTTGCAGCGCAACTCGAACGACAACATTAACAATGACGTAGCAAAGGAAGTTAATTGGAGGCGTGTTAAACAATATTGTCACAGTGGAAGTAGTTTAAAAATCTCCACATAACCATTTGGAACAGAAACAGGCACAGATTCCTGTTGTCTATTTTGTTAAGACTACTTGTTTTTCCAGGGTGTGGCCTGTAAATTTAGAAATCCATGTGGAAGACTAGACTGTCGATAAGATCTGATCTGATCACTTGCAATATATAATGTGAACAGTTGGTCAGGAAAATCAGATTCTAATCCAATATGCTTACAAATCTGCTTTGGGCTGCAGTCTTAACAAGACCTTAAAGACTTGCACCAGGAAGGTGCAGCTCAGGGGCCCCTTCCTCACACCTCACATTTGTTTCCCTGCACTTCGATTTCTTCTGTTGTTTACAGTAGTGTTTTGTTCGATGTGTGGTCTCTGCTGGTATAAATGCCAATTACAGAGCATGGGAGGTCCAGAGAAATGACTCAAAATGACTGATTAATTGATTAAGAAATTCTGAGCGGCTGTTAATCGACTAACGTTAACACCCCTAAATTTAAACCCGAATTTAATGTTTGTTTTCCATCCTCCTCCCTCCTCTGTGTTTTTCTCAGGTAAGATGAAAGGTTTGGCTTTTATTCAAGACCCTGATGGCTACTGGATCGAGATCCTGAGTCCGAACAATATGGTGTCCATTACCTCGTAAAGAAATGACAACGTGCTGCCTGCTGCATTGTGAACAGTCCAGACCTGCTGTGGCTTCATTAGGAGAGCAGAGCAGAGTGTTGAATTTAGTATCCTGTGCTTGAGAGTTTAGGGAGAAATGAAGCAGCAAAGGTTGCACAATGGCAATCAGTGTGCCTTTGCATGGGCTGGACGAATATTGCAAGTTCCTAAGCAAATAAATTAGTTATTTTTATGAATTACAATTACGTAGTGTAGCTGTTTATCTGCCATCAGTTTGCATGTATTCAGAAGAAAAGTGGTGTTACTGTGCAATAAATGGGAGCGTCACCGATCACATGAAATGGATCTGTCATTTCTTTTGGTTGAGAGCTACACGTGGATGAAGTGTGAAGGGCCACACATTAATTTGAATGCTCATCATAGTTTCATATTGTTTCCAAAGTGTGTTTAATTAAACCTAGTCTAAATGCAAACACGTCTTTAAATGGAAAACATTTAAGAGAATTGTGTGTGACCTGTGACAAACTAGTGTGAGCTTTTAACTAGAACCAGTTTTATAAAGATCACCTGAAATGAAAAAAAAGAGAAAACCGTAGGAGCAAGAAAAGCAGTGGTGACAGGGACCTTATAACATTTTAAACCAGCATATATATATTTACTGGTTTAAAATGTTAAAAAGTCCTCAAAAGATGGTATGAAGGTTATGACAAAGTAATGTTCCGCAATCCAAATGTGCAACCAAAAACTAACGTTAGGTTAAATTTCCATATCAACCACAGGAGAACCTAGGGGGGAACCTTCAGTGAATGTTCCCAGAACATCCTGGGAACCAGCTGGTGAATTTACTGACACTGCATTTCCTGTGACTTAATTCAAAATGAAGACATGTTGATTGGTCAGGTTGATGCTTTTAATATGAAGATGCAGCAGTGAGAACTGAGATGTTTGGTCTCCATTTACATAGACTTACTTTAATGCTCTGCAGACACTGAGCTTCATCATTATGTCTTCTTTTATTTGATTTTTAGGGAGCAGCTGATGCCATGTGTGGCTTAGAGATGAAAACATCATTTTAATATGTACTTTTGCTTAAAACAATCTAAGATGTGATCGCAGTGTCTGTTGCTCTTTCCCTACTGAAGATCTGCATTTGTCAAAAGTACCAAATAACCTGTATGTGGCAGTGAGCGGGTCTGTCCTGCAAATCATTTCTTTGAGGATTTCCATGGAAACGGTAAGACATATCACACACTCCTTCACATATATAATATTTCTGATTGAATGTAATGTTTATTCTTTTATATTTAACATGATTGATGACACTGTACATTATAACAAAAAAATTGGTATGTCAGAATGTCGCCTTACTCATAAATAATGAAGTTATGAGTCAATGTAGCCCCCAATCAATTTCATGCGGCCAGTCAGTTAAAATAAAGTTATTGTTTTAATAATAGATTGATTTTCCACCATAAATACGTTTATACTGTTCTATTTATCGTTCCATATCAGAACAAACACTTTTATTTTGAAATTGTTTTAACTATCATCATGAATACTATTATTTCCATGTCTGTTTTTTTCAAAAAGTTGCACTTTTCTTCACTTGACGGACACCTACTGACCAAACCAGACACTCAGTGACAGTTTGTGACCCTGTGGGGTAATTCCCAGAATACCGCGACCGTGAAGTACTCAACATAGCCGCTAGAGGGCCATCTGACATTTGATGATTTCACACTCCCTCACAGACTTGCACCGTGAACGCGCCTGTGGGTGAGAGTGGACGTGGGGACTGGACTGGTCCTCTATGACTGACTGTGTCAGTGAAAATGGTCGACAAAGGTCTGTCAGACGATGCTGCGGCTGCAGCTTGTAAAGATGGAGATCCAATGACTAAGGTAAGATCAGTTGTGTGACTATAGAAAAGAGTTTTCTCAATTAAAGGCTTGTGTGTATGCAGGCACACAGGTGATCTCAATCAGCTGATTCAACTCTGTTTTTTTAAGATTATTGTGGATCATTGTGGACACACGCACACACAGTGACACTAGTCAATGTTGTATTGTTTAGAAACTGCAGCCTCTGATACTATTGTTATAAAACAATAGTATCTCCTTTGCATCTGCTTCACTTGTATTTGCTGTAGGATCACTGCTGTTAAACTTCATGAATAAGGCTTTTACACACTGTGAATGTGTTTTGTTTTGGACGGTGTGTGTGTGTTTCATGTCATCACTGGCTCTGAAGTTTTGCATCTCTGTATTCAGAAGTTATGAATTTGACAATGAGATGGATGGACAAACAATAAAAGCATGGATGTACATAAATGTATGGATGCGTTATAATACCACATGGGTTTTCTAGGCGTTTCTATGGACGCGTTAGTTGGAGGAAGGACATGGGGAAGGGGAAGAAGCTCTAACCACAGAGATAATGTTCATCTGTGAAACGCAAACGCACACACACACAGAAGTTTGAATGCAAACTACAAAATATCAGCAACAGCAACATTCAAAGTCACAGTGCTTTCATCATACACAGTTTATAAGACATGGAAGTAGTCTGCAGGTTTCCTCCTGAAACCAACCAGGAAATAAAAACATGTTGAATAGTCAACAGGGGGGGGTGACTCTGCTGGCAAAAAAACCTCAACCCTATTGAAAAATTTGTCAACTTAAACCTTTCCCTGGGGACTTAATGATCTCACTCGCTAGTTTCAGGTCTCAGTTGTGTAAATCACATTCCATGATGTCCGTGACCCGAGGACAACGTCAACATGCCACCAACCAAATTCGCAAATTTCACAGGAGTTCAGAATCCTACGAGTAACAACACGACAGTTTGCTTAATCCACTACTCATGGAATGACCTGTGTCTGCAACATATGAAATAAGAATGTGTATGAAACAAAAATAGTGTAATTTTTGTGTTGGATTAAGAGCACTAGTGCACACTGAATTAAAACATGTTATATACTGTATGTGTAGGATTTTATGATGCAGCAGACTATGTTGAGGGTTAAAGATCCAGTGAAATCCCTGGATTTCTACACCAGAATCCTCGGCATGACGTGAGTATGGCATAACTGTTGTACACTTTTGCACTTTTGACCTGTTTCTATCTCTGTGTGTGCTTGTCTGTGTGTGAAGGACTTGTTGAGACAGTTTCTTATTCAGAAACTGAACTTGGTGACTGATATCTCTGATACGCTAAATCTCACGGACGCCTGTGAAAGTTTTATACCCCCCCTTCTTTTAGAGGGGCCTCCTCTCTCGTGGGATAAGCTGATGCATTCGTATTTTCCTCCAAATAATAGTATTGTCGTCACTGAAACAGTGTTTTTCTTGGTTTTCATTCCAGAAGATCATATAAACCAAGATTCCCTCTCCCGTGTTTCTATGTAATTTTTTTTATTTAACATCCGAACATCACCATTCTCACTTTTGTTAAAATGCATGAAATCTTTTACACTTCTGACCAGAAAATCTATCTTCACTGCTTATTACATGTGTTACTCTAATCTGTTTGTGTTTGTTGATTTTCTTGTCCATTAAGCTGGCCTTGGTGACTTGAGCGATGTTTTCTCTCTGCTGTGTAAATTCTCACAGGCTGCTGCAGAAGTTTGACTTCCCTTCCATGCATTTCTCTCTCTTCTTCTTGGGCTTTGAGGACAAATACGATATTCCTACAGACGTGGAGGAGAAGACGGCGTGGACCTTTTCCAGGAGAGCCACTATCGAGCTGACACAGTAGGTGTTATAATGTTGTGCATCTCCAGCTATGAAGGTTCAATTGGATCTTTGATTTTCCTTTTAGAATCGATTCCTAGAAGCTCTAGAAGAAGTGCCTTCTTACATCTTGGATTTAATACGTCATTACCCAGCAACAACATCCAGGTCTGCTTTTTAATGTAGTCCTTCTTCTGCCAATACATTTGAGGCTTTTAAAATAAGTTTTTTACATTTGCCCTTTTATTTGATTTTAGATTATATTTTCTACATGTTTTAAGCTGCATTTTATGTCTGAAAAGTGCTCTGTAAATATAATTATTATAAATCACAATACATGGCATCTTTCATTTTCTATATTAATGCACATGGTTACTTTTAAATCAATAAGGTAATTATGAATTCCCCATTTTTTATTTTAACGTTTCTTTACAAATGAAATTGAAAAACACAACACAACACGCGTTGATGCAGAATCATGCACGTCTGCATCTTAGAAACAATTTTATCACTGCTAATGTGTCCAGATGTGTATAAATGATGAAAATGAAGAATGAATAAATAACAGACTAACAGACTTACTTACATTTGTAGTTATTGCTGCAGATTATTTAAATGTGTTCATCTTTTTATGCATTTTTCATCAATTGTCATGACCCTGAGGGGAAGGGAAGCAAATCAAAAAAATTAAATTAAATGATTTGCTTTAGTCAATCAAAAACCTGGAACCAGCAACTGGCATGATGAGACTGGATCTGGATCTGCTTCAATCAGCATCCAGGTGTAGAAGAGGAAGCAAGAGTTTGCTGGATGAGCCAAATAAGGATTCTCACATTCTAATTTACATTTTTTTTGTATTTTTACATATAATTTACATGTTGTTTAAACACAGACAGAAGGGAGGAAGAGGCGGAGGTCGTATGAGTTATCAAACATGTTTACATCTTCATTGTTTGTATTATTTACTGTCCTCTCTTTTCCCATCATCAGTAACTGGGGCTCAGAGTCTGACGAGTGTCAGTCTTATCACCATGGAAACAGTGACCCACAAGGCTTTGGTAAGATCTCATGTTTAGCACCAGAAATACTTCTTTTTTTTTTCCTCACAGACTTTGTCCATCTGTCCTGTTGTTGTAATTCTTTTTGGATTTTGGTAAAATTGCTCATTTGAACTGAAGGATGAACACTTTAGGATTTGGTGGTCAAAGTCACCGAGCTGCCTTCTGAATGTGTTTTATTTATTTTTATTTTCTTATTTGACCTTTATTTAAGCAGGTAAGTCGGTTGAGAACCAATTCTTATTGACAACGACGACCTGGCCAAGAGGCAACATAGAAACAGGGCAGACAAACAACGAAAAGGGGGATACATCAACCACATGTTTGAAGTGAAAAAAACATGCAGGTGCAACAGTCACCTCTCTATGTTTTTAAAAGAAGAGATTGGAATGAATGAAGTGAGTCTTGGTGTCTGTTGCGGATGATTCCAGTCAAGCTGAAATGATCAAAAATAGTGCAGACTTTTAGGGATGAGTAAGTTAGTAAAGCTGCTGGAACCAAGAGCACGACTGATGCTGTGGATATTGAGTAATGACCGACGATAAGATGGAGTTTTGTAAATGTGTGAGAGTGAAGGGAAGGGAGGGTATCCAAGGGAGCCCTGGTGACGAAGTGAATGGTTGTGTAAATGTGAATGATGAAGTAAAAGCGGACGACTGCCAAGCTTTAGTGTTTCCACATTCTTCACCGGTACAAATGAACTGTCCATGTTTATCTGTTACTGTGTACTATAGTATAACTGTCCTGTTGACTGACAAGTTAACAGCGTCTGTTTATTAACCAACGTTTGACAGGACATATTGGAATCTCTGTTCCCGACGTCTCCGCCGCCTGTAAACTGTTCGAAGAGCAAGGGGTCACGTTTGTCAAGAAGCCAGACGACGGCGACGATGTGAAATGTCAGTGAATATAAGGTTTCTCTTCAGATTACTGTCTGACAACCGCTGTTCTATTCTTGGTGTGAACACTTGTGGGAAACCCCTCCCCCCGATACACTGCAGGGGCATCGACATGGCTTCAGATCCTCTGCAGTGGCTCCTTGTAGCTTTGTATTTTTCAAAGTGAATCCCTCTTATTTAGAGGTCAAGATGATGAGTCACATCAAATGTCATATTGAAAACTAACCCAAACCCAACAAAAATTGTGTTTGTAATATGAGGAGGGCCATTTGGAGTCCTGTCCATCTTTCTATCCACATACTAACTGTACGCCAGGCAACTACATAAAATCCAAATATAGCTTTATTTATTTCTAGTTTCATTCATTTTCCACAAACAATGAAAGGACTCGGTCTACATCACTCTATGTTTAATTTTTTCTCCCTTTTATAAAAGATTGGTTATAAATAGCAATGCAATGTCAGTTTTCTTTTTGTAGTTCTTAAATTTCATAAATGCAACAAACTATTATTCTTTTACAAACATCTGTATAATATAATTTATATGTGATATTATTTTCATTTTATTTGGATGGAGAGGGGACAAAAATGGCTCTTTTCTGGTCTACAGTATGTGAATTGTCATAATCCCTACACCTGTGTCAATCCCATCAAACATTAAACACAACCCAGCTGAAGAATCCGCTTCTTACGAGCGCTACAGTGTGTTGCTGTTGTGCTTCTGCTTTGCCTCCATCATGTCTTGACGTAAACAAATCACTTCCTGTGCGCACTATGGGAAATGCAGCTATACTTACAAACATGTAGAGAGTTGTGGGGGCTTAATCAGCACAGTATTTGATGCTTTAATGTAGCAGACTTTAGATTCTAACAGACTTATGCACTACAGCTTTAACATGTTTCATTCATATAGTATATATATATATATATATATATATATATATATATATATATATATATATATATATGTTCTGTATCTGTATGTGTTTCTCTCAGGTAAAGTTAAAGGCCTGGCTTTTATTCAGGACCCTGACGGCTACTGGATCGAGATTGTGAGTCAAGAGTTGACGCCGCGTTACCTGCTGCAGAGCGAACAGGCCGGACATGATGTGGCTTCACTGGACGAGCACAACATCGAGGTTTAGTGATGAATTTATCAGCCTGTGCTGCAGAGCTGAGCAGAATCAGTTGCACAAATGCACTCCGTGTGTCTTTGCTGTGCTTTTATTGCACGTTGGTGAGCAAATCCCAACTACAGTGTAGCTGGTTGTGTGCCATCAATTTGTATGTTTTCAAAATAAATGAAAAAGGTTACTGTTTGATATGTAAATGTAAGCACCACATAATTCAGATGATTTTTTTTTGTTTAGAAACACCATAAAAATAATAGGTATTTTTGATCAAATAATCAAGGCCAAGCTATAGCAGTGGCCACACATGATTATTGGACTTGGTTCTTGTCTAACAGGTTATTAAGTCAATGTTGATCTTAAAGTCAAATCTGTTTCTTATTTTCGTTACCCTTATATAAATAACAGACTACAAATCATTCCACAAAATACAAAATTTGTAAAGTTGTTGAGGAATTCTCATTATGTGTGTTATTGTGTGTTCTTGCACAGTAGGTGTAGCTTTGTGAGGACTAAATGACTAAAGAAAGTGTATAAACGTGTATACACCATAGGGATTGAGGACTTTTTGGGAAAGTGAGGAAATTGTGGCTGGTCCTCACATCTTTTCAGGGCTTTTGGGGGTTAAGACCTGGTTTTAGGGTAAGGTTAGGGTAACCGGCTAGGGAATGCATTGTCTATAAAGCCCCCTCGTCATTTCTGAGTAATTATTGAGGTTACATGTAAGATATGAATTGTAATGAGATTATGGTTACAGTTAGATATTTACTGGTTACAGTCAAAGTATGATATAAGATTTGTTCTCCAACTTCCAGATTCCATTCAGTGCCTCTGACACGAGGCTCAGTGGTAGACTGAGTTGTCTTCCAGCTCAAGGTTCTTGGTTCGATTCCTGGCTCCACGAGTCTGTGTGCCGATGTGTCCTTAGGCAAGACACTTGACCCCACGTTGCTCCTGGTGGCCACCCATAGATGTGCTGTATAAATATGGAGTGAATGGCAAAACTGTAGTGTAAAGCAGCTTTGAGTGGCCATCAAGGCTAGAAAAGTGCTACATAAATATTTACCATTTAAACTTTTAGAAAAAGTGACATAAAGACTGAAACACAATATGGTCTATTAATAATGTGAACATGAAAGTGCTGATGGTTTTATCTTTATATTTTTATGTTTGGACCAACAGGCCTGCTGTGTATGATGTCAGCACATCAAACTAAAGTGTAAACATTAGCCTTCAGATTTTATTCAAGTACTTACAACATTTTGAATTTATCACATTTTAAACCCACCCTATGTTGGCCTATTTTACTGTGACACTGCAAAGTAACATTTCAGTTCAAAGTGCAGAGTATTTTGATGGAAAAGAGGAAGCACTTTGGCAGCAGGGGGCACCAGAGAGCTGCTGCCCCTTAGCCACAGCTCCTCAACTGAATAGGAATTCAGTTTTCTTGATTAATTGAGTTAATTACATTGTGACTGCTTTGTCTTGTTAAATACGTTGGATATTTTTGGATTATTTCAAGTTGAAAAATGATGGCCATTTATATGAATAAGAGGAGGAAAGAGGAGAACAAAGCCAGTATAGGAGCATTTTGCATTCAAAGAACCCTCAGCAATATTATCTGATTGTTCTACTTAGATTATCTATTAAAATGTATTCCCAATATTCCTGTACCTTTACTGTATTTGCATTTTCAAGAAACAAAAAACAGTGGAATGTTCTCCCAGTTGTCCAATGTGAAGTGGAATTTTTGGCCTTGATGTTGTCCTTAACGTGTGTCCGGCGGGGGCTCACTGGCCTTCCTTTAGCTGGGAATACAGGATTTATTTAGGGAGACATGTGTTGGGCATGCAGATGATGTGGCCGCTCCATTAGTGTGGTGGCAATACTGTTTGTGTTAGCTTCCCCCGAAACACTGATGTCGGTTCTTCTGTGCCTCCCAGTGGATCCTCAATATCCTTCGTAAGGATCTTTGGTGTTGTTGTTCCAGGCCTCTCAAATGCCTGCTGTAGTTAGTCCATGCCTCAGCTGCCTCCGTGGGGAGGATGACGGCTCGGTAGACTCACAGTTTGGGCCTTTAGGTCTCGATCTTCAAATTCTCTTCCAGAGTCTAGCGTTTGCACACTCATACGATGACTGACCTCATGGTCGATGTCAGCGTTGGAGGAGAGAAGGCTGCAGTGGTGGAGAAAATGGTCAAACATTTTCCACGGAGGGGGATGTCCACTGAGTGAGTGGCTGTTTTGGTTGGAGGTTGATAGAGGATCTGGGTCTTCTTGATGTTAACTTACATCATTGATGTCATTCCCACAGAGAGAATACAGCAGTGGACAAGCTTTGGCACTCTGAAAGTAGCGAGGCACAGTTGTGTGGGTTTTATAATTCATAAACCTTCAACCTGTCATTTCATCTGCTGTCCCACCTGCTACAGAGCCACACTCACTGGTTTAGGAGTAGGCCGAGTTTGTGTAGTTGTGTGATTAACTGTTTATATTCACAGTAATCATACGCCTATTATTAGTGATTCTTGATATATTCTGTAATAGTAATT
Source organism: Solea senegalensis (assembly GCF_019176455.1). Classification (NCBI taxonomy): domain Eukaryota; kingdom Metazoa; phylum Chordata; class Actinopteri; order Pleuronectiformes; family Soleidae; genus Solea; species Solea senegalensis. The sequence goes on along the minus strand of NW_025320858.1, from coordinate 22,672 downwards.
TAAACAAATCTATTTATGTCCTGTCAGTCCATTTCTGTCCCTATAGGTCAGCTGTGTAATCTTTCCATTTATGAAACCTCTTATTCCATCTGTAAAGCTCAGTCTGTTTAGTCTTGTTTACCACTCGGTGACCATCCATGTCTTCAGATGGTCACACAACTGGCTTAACCGTCCCTGTTGATGTCATAAAGTAAAATATTTGATGTTACATTTAGTATTTATGTTTATAACATACAGTAGGTTCTTATCAGAACTACAGTTCCCCACAAATTTAAACCATTTAATTTGACAACTATATAAATCCTCTGCCGACTAAATGAGTGAATTGTCCTTTCACCGTACTTGTCTGATCATCTACAAACATACAAGTCTCTGTAATGTCCAGTCCGAATAAGACACTTTCTCAAAATGAATTCAAATCTAAAATCTGAATTTGTTCATTTACTTGCATCTTTATCAAACAAAGGAAACATTTTCTGTGTTTTCACTGACAGGTGAAATGTTCAACATACGTACACAAATACTTAATCAAGACATCATCCTGTTTTAGTTTTTTGAGACAGTGATGACTAAACCATCAGTTAATATCAGAGACAATATATTTGCCAGGCGAGGTAAGTGTGTGTAAGGTGATAACTTTGTCACCCCACAGTAAAATAGGTTATTATCCCTTAACTGTCGTTTTCACCATTTTGGTCGTATGACACAGACACGGTCGTCTTCTCTCTCCCTCTTATATCTGTTCTGATTTTGTGCCTCATAACCCAAAAGCTGTGTTTGTGTATCCAGGGAAGACACATTTGTGGACAAAATTCGTGTTGTTATTTCTCCTCACGTGTGCCACATGTGTGCGCTCTCTCTCTCTCTCTCTCTCTCTCTCTCTGCCGTTTCATTCTCATGAAGCTTTCCTTTCAAGGTGACATTGTGCATTGTGTCTTCATCGCGTCAAAGCCGTCATTATGAACCTAACTGATAAAACCTTTGCTCAAAAACACCTCAGGAGCACTCACTCTCTGCACCTGCTGTTGCCCGGGGAAAAAAAAGTACTGTTCCATGTGCGTAAGTTGTCTTTTTTCGTCTCTATAATTTACATTTGCAGATGAAAAAGTGTGCATCACTTATTTTGCTAATGTGCATCTGAATGGTGAAGTGCTTCCTTTGCTCGGAAATAATTTTCTATATTAAGGACTGCACATGTGAAGTACACTATAGATGCAGACTTGATGAGATTGGCCTATTATGCAAAGTAGCAAGTGTTAAGTGATGTTGCTGTCCTTTTGGGGTTCTGTCATTTCTGAAGTGAAATTGAGGTCATAGGAATTGCTGTAAAGTCAGAAGGCACATGTTGAACTAACACAGAAAATGAGCATAGTCAAAGAAGAGAGCATATTCCTCGCAGAATAAAGAGAATATAAAATTGATGTACTTGGACACTGTAAGTGCTGGATTTCTTGAAAATCTTCCCAGTGATGTATTGAAGTTGCATGACAGTATTAGTGATGCTCACTGCTCTGAATGAGAGCGCATGAATGTCACTCATCCTTTACTGAAACATACCACGTGCAGTTGTTGGGATATTGGTTTGGCAAAAACAGTTCTGCGTGGTTGTTCCACATACACTTTGCAGAGGAACTGAATCTAATTAAAAAATGATAGCTCATAGGGAAAAGAAACGGAACACAGCACAAATAGATTTTAAACAGTAACAATAAAGTGCTTCATAACAGTTGTGTCAAAATACATTTAAAAGAATGCAGAGAATTGTCAGTTTGACAAGGAACAGGTTGAGAAGGCGTTCCAGAAAAAGTATAAGTGAAAGTCATATAAAGTGGCTTAGTGATAGTAATGTCTACATTAAGATGGTTGTTCCAGAGTTTCTGGGCCCTGATCTTTTGTGATTCCACCATAGACAACCCAGTGGATGTTGAGACATTTCAGTCTGGATCAAAGTGGTGAACCACATGACTGACAGACAAACTGATTTGTAACATGACAAAAGGTTGCAAAATGGCTGTTGAGAAGAATGGATGCCAATTAGTCATGAAGAATCCTGTGATTCGAACAAATCAGTCAATCAGTCATGATGACTGGTTGACTACCACCAAGTCATTCCTGTCAGTTAAGTCTTGGCACATGTTCATGGAGCTGTGATCATCTAATCTGACACAGAGACCAACGTTATTATGTCGTCTGACTTCAGCACGAGACGGTTGTTGAAGTCAACAACAACAACAGCTCTCGCAAAGATGCTCATTGATGCTGATAATGCCAACTATCAGGAGCAAAGATTGTAACTGAGATATTTTTTTGTTCAGTTTCCAGTAAGTCTTGGTGCTGTTGTGTCAGATTATGGATAACGGACACTCACAGGAGAGAAAAGAAAAAAAAGTGACCCATTTTAAAGGCTTCAGGATATGCAGTCGATTGGAAAGAAGCCACAGTGTGCTGATCTCTTCACCCTTCACTGCCCGTCAGAGACTACTCTTAGCTTAAACTACCCAAAGGTTACCTGTCAGGTCTGCTGTCCTATTCAGAGCATCACAGGGCAGAAGAGACGACAAGGTATGCAATATCTCAATGGTACAGTTGAGGCTGTTATAGAGCGGCTTAAAAGATTGTGTCCACTGTATTTGGTGTGAAAACAATCACAGATTTGAAAAATCTTCATTGTCTATTCAGTTTGTTTTTATTCCGTTAAATTGAATGAATATTTGCTTAGCATTTGCTGAGTTTATTCAGCAGTCACAGCTGTAACACAAATGTGCATTCATCTGTGTTACAGTGTAACACATGTCCTATAGTTATAAATTCATATTTAGGACATATTTTAGGACCTTTCAAAATATTAGGCAAACCGAGTTCTATAAATTAGAAAGTTAAACAGCATACAGCAGAGGATCCCAGTCTGTATTTACAGAGAAAGTAATACCCATCCATCAATGTGGCCTGAGTGCATAGACTAAACACAGACTGAGAAGTCCATTCAATGAGCCTCATCTACTTGGATCACAGACACCATGAAGGAAGATGGACAAGTTGTATAATTCTATGAAGTATAAAGTGTAGACAGAGGCTTTAGACACTGGAAAATAAAAAAAACCCACCATGTTTTAATGTATTTTCTTGGCCACAGACTGTGGTTCTGCAGTCCTGGATATCAATCTCTTGTGACTACTCTACAGTCGTAAACAAGGTTTGAGTTTTCCAAATCCAAAACACAACAAGGAACACCAACCAGCCAATTTTGTGTGTTAAAGTTTGACACTTTCACTATACAATAGAATAGATAAAACCAACAACAACAGTGAGATAAACACAATAAGTCATCAGTGACTATGATGCATCTGTTTTCAGAGGAGTGCCTTATGTCTCGTTTTCCTCAGCTCAGTGAAAGAGATAATTGAAATTAATCAACCCATATATTTATACAAACAATTCCTCAATGCGACAACAAAAGTGGGAACAACACAAATGCATAACTGGCACTTAATCCAATCTCGGGATCTTGAGTTAGATTCTGAATGCATCTTTAAATGCCACCTGAAGCAAACCATGTATAGATTTGTTTTAGGGGAATTATTTTGGCTAAAACCAGCAAAGAGTATAATTAATTATATTACTGTTGTTCCATTTTTGGACCTTGCTCTTGGTTGCATGCTTGTTCTGTCTGACTAGTCTTCCTGTCACAGTTGTATGTCGCCTTTACATCTTGTCCCACTGTTTCATGTTCCACCAAATGAGTGTAGAAAGACAGATGTGTTGTGAGTCTAGGAAAAACCCCGCTAGATCCAGCGTGGTGGTGTAATATCGGTGGGTTGTGAAAGAGCAGGGATTGTGGTTCGGTCAGAGTGAAGCAATGACTGATTATAAGACTTAACCCCAATACTGTACAAGCAGTTCAATTACATAGGGATTAACCTGAAATTGAGTCTGATGCTGGTGAAGCTGTGAAGGTCATAGCCTGATTGGACTGAATCCCAGAGTCTAACATCTGCATGAACCAGAAGCCAGTGCTTCATCACATCACACACAGCTGATAATCCACCACCATTAACTGAGGAGAGCGTAATAATGTGACTGAGAGGTCAGGCAATGATGTTCTCATTTGCATGGCCACCAACAAACTTCACACATAGAACCACTGATTGGAATGTACTACTTAATTAGGTACGCCAGTTCGACTGCGCGTTTACTCAAATATCTAATCAGTATCTAAACACATGGCGGCCACTCATGCATTTATGCATGTGGACATGGTCAAGTCCACATGCTTACGTCCAAACCGAGGATCAGAATGGGGAGGAAAGGTGATTTAAGTGACTTATTTTACTTATTTTACTGTAATTTATGTTTTACACATGACCATCTCAAGGGTTTATAGAGAATGAGAATAGGGACTTTATTAGAGGTTGTGTGTACCTAATAAAGTGGCCTATAAGGGCATATAAGGGTCATATCAAACATAGCTGAGATTGGCACAGCTACCCCACTATGTGGAGGATAAAGTGGTAGAAGATGGATGGATAACAAGCATCGAATTATGTTTAAATTGAATTTAGCAGTGAGTGGTGATGTTAATAATACCATTTTTTTTTTTTGGACATTTGTCATGTTTCAAATCAGTTTGTCTGTCAGGGATGTGGTTCAATCACCACTTCATCCAGGCTGAATGGTCTTAACATCTACTGGATTGCCTATGGTGGACTCTCAAAAGATCAGGGCCCAGAGACTCTGGAACAACCTTCCTGAGGAGAAGATCAATGCCATTACTATCACTAAGTCATTTTATATGACATGCTTTTTCTCTGGTTTTCTCTGGAGTACAGACCATATTGGTTTTATCTTGCAGATGATGTTAACCTGTTTCTTGTAATACGACTACTACTCCTACTAATACTACTTACTTGTACAGTAAGTGAATCAGCTGAGCGGCAGGGATCATAGACGTGTTCTGAGAGAGAGAGAGAGAGAGAACATTTCTTCTCACTTTTGTAAGTTACTTTTATATTTAGCAGGAAAACATTCAACAAACATGTGAGCGTTATTTTATTACATACCTCAGGCTGAATGACCTTGTGCAGGTCCTTATAGATTCAAACCCAAGTGGATCTTACTTACATCACCATCACTTCATCACACGTTGTGCTAGTGTCTCTGAGGTCATATGTGGAATGAAAAGATGCTTTTCTCTCCTCTGTTAAAACCTCATACTGAGCTGCCGGTGACAGGGTCAGTTGGTTTGAGGTCCTGATCTTTCCCACACTTTCTCATCATCATTTCCCTCTTTTCTACCCCATGAAACAGGCACCAGATAGAGTGATAAGGCGAGATAAAGCAGCAAACATCTTAAAACAGAGCACAGCGGTCGGCCTTTATATGGACAATAGTATTTAGACGCCTCGACCATCACAACAAACAGGTGTCCATTCATTCTGGAGAGCATTTACAGTGTGAGGACTTCTCGTCCAACATCAGTGCCTGGTTCCCTATCTCTGTTCCAGGTCATCCCAAAAGGGGGGCTCGATGGTCTTGCGGTCAGAGGTCTGTGCGCGCCAGTCAAGTTCTTCCACACCAAACCCGTCAACCATGTCTTTATAGTCCTTGCTTTGAGCACTGGGGCACAGTCATGTTGTAGAAAAGGGCTTTCCTCATGCTGTTGCCACAAAGTTGGAAGCATTTTCCTAAATGTCTTTGTATGCTGAAGCATTAAGATTGTCATTCATTGGAGATAAGAAGCCTATAGAGCCCAAAGCCTGATGTGAACACCTGAATTCAATACTTAACAGGTGAGGCCAAAGGCCTTTGACCATATAGTGTACGTTGACAAGAAGCCTACCTCGTGGAAAACATCACACTCCTGCCTGAGGTATTGTCAGTAAGGGCTATTTTTTTCCATTAAGCATATTCCCTCGCTCTCTTTTTTCCTTAAGTGTCTTTAAGGGAGGTACACATAAAAGCTCTTTTGTTATCTACTGAAAAGAGCTCATGCCTCAATTCCTCCACTGCTGATATGGTTAAGAAGAAGTGCAGTAGAGTATCTGTGTTTGATAAAAACTGGGCCTGCAGGATGATTTCTACAACAGTTATTCAAATGCAAATCCTTCATTTCTTTGTTAAAAGCAGCTTCTTCTTTTTTTTGCCAATGTTTGGATTAACTGGTGATTTTTCACAAGCTATGGAAAGCCAGAAACACAACCCTGACTTAGTCTCATGTGGTCTTAGTACGAAAAAAACGTAGTGTGAGGGAAATGTCCCATCAGAAATCAGATAAAAGGTTCCACAAATCCCAAACTGTGTTTCAATGAATCTTGAAATAATGTGTGATGGGACTTGGCACATAGACACATAGTGGGCAGCTTTCCCACAGCACTGTCTCTCATTTCCAGGTTTTATGCAGCATCATATTTAACACAGAGATGTAAAAATGGTTACATTTTCTCCAAGCTCTCAACATGCAAGAAGCAAATGATTCCTTTTTACACATCCAAAATACTTTACAAACTGAGTCTTGTCAGTCTTCTTCACTGGACTGACAGTTGTTTGCAGTCAGTTCATTTTCTGAATCATGACCACGGGGGGGTGTGTTAGCACTCTTGCTCTTTGCAGCAAGATGACCCGGGAGCCGAGTTTGCATGATCTCCCTGTATGTGTGTGTGTGTGGGTGTGGGTTTCTCCAGGTTCTCTGGCTTCCTCCCACAGTCCAAAAACATGCAATATGTGGATTAAGTAAATCGGACAACTCTAAATTGACTGTAGGTGTGAGAGTGAATGGTTGAATGGTTATTTGTCTCTATATGTGACAAACAACCATTCTCTATATGTGGCCCTGCCTGTTGCCCTTTGTCGGCTGGGATTGGTACAGCAACCCCCGTGGCCGTCCTGTGTGTGAATGAAGTAGAACAGTTTGTGCTTGTACAGGAAAACCAAAACCATTTAAAATGTGTTAAAACTCTCCTTAGGCCTGATGGGAGCTACAAAATTAGATGATAATTCACCATTCCTATACAAAAATGTAACAAGTAGTTTTAATTTGTCGTTAATAAAATTTGTTAACACTCTTCTCTCACAAGTTTAAAATCTTGAATCCAAATGTGTGTCTGGTTCACCACCAAAATCTAACGATTTATAATTGTTTTCTTCCATAAGCTTCACATCCAGACAAACACACACACACACACAGCCTGTCTGATATATGAGGCACAAAAAACAAACACACAAACTATACACTACATATAGCGGCTTTAGAGGATATGCTGTACAAAAGACCCTGCAAAGCTTAGAGCTGCAGCTTATAGATAAAGACAACAAAAGACTTAAGTGGGCAGATTTGGTCGACATATTTGCATTAGACATTGTTATTAAAATGAAAAAAGTGAGACATTTTTGACATTTTTGGCTTTTATTGGAACTCAAGCTCGATGATGGAATAGCTTTGTGTACAAAAGCATAATTCACATATAGATCAATAAAAGAAGGATTAAACCAGAGATTTTTTACAATCTCCTATGTTAAATTGTGCAGGCGGAGAGGGGATTGCAACAGACAACTGCCTGGGGAGGCACAAGCTGAGAGGAAGGACCCCCCAAGAACAATTTATATCAGTCTGCAGCAACAACAATTTGTGACAATTCATTTAAATTGTATGAGGTGCTTTATGTGCAGGGGACTGCAACTGACACTGTGGTTAAAACCCTGCATTGGTGTCTGAATGGCTGTGATTGGAGAGTGACTGTGAGGCGGCTGATTACAGCTGGAGCATATGACGACCATGTGTAGTGCATGACCTAACCTTGTTTTCATCCATTGCTAATAAGACAAATGTTGGCTATAATAGCTGTTGGTACCTGTTCCCATCATTTATGAGAGTAATTTTCTTTCTTGCACTGAATCATGAATCATCATCAGACCACACATCACATGCTTCCCCCCCATATTTCCAGGGCAGTAAAAAGTTGGAGTGGTATTTTTGTGATTCCGCAGCCTTGATTTAATGAATCTGTTCCCATTACAATTATTTATTTTTTTGCTGTTGTTTGTTTCCTATTTTCTCTCCACTCCCTATTCAGTTTAGTTTATTCGCAAACTAAAAATGCGCATAAAAGCAGGCTGTATTGTGCGTAATTGGCTGCCTGGAGGTACACTTTAAGGATTTTTTTTCTAAATAATATATATTACTGTGATTCTCACGTTCCTATGCAACAACAGCGCCCGCAACAGAGAAAGAGCGGCAGGATGGGTTGGCTCATGGCGTTAGTTAATGCGTCCTCCTCGTACCACTTACTCCGGTTGAACGGACTCTTCTGATGACGCGCGCCAGAAATCTGCGGAGGGCGCAGTGGAGTGAAAGTGAGAGAGGAGACACACAGGTCAGACAGACAGACAGACAGTCTGTGCAGCAGCAGCAGAGGAGGAGATGAAGCTGCAGCTGCTGGGACTTCACTTTGTTTCCGTCACTCTGTGACCCGAGGAATAAATACACGTCCACACGACTGCACGGACACAGATGTAAGTTTGTTGTGTTGTGTTTGTTTTTTACATTTGTTATCTATAATACATTAATGCGTTGCCCACTATAGCTTAGTTGATGCATGTTGTTGATACTGATGCTTTTATATTTGTATATTTCATCTTTTTAACCTGCAGATTTACACTCACCACACAATTGGTTTGATACATAAGACACATAATAAAGTGGCATGAGTATAGGGCTGAAACAATTACTCGATTTATCGATTATTAATCGATTACTAAATTTATCGTCAACTATTTTGATAATCGATTAATCGGTCTGAGTGTTTTTAAGGAATTAAAACAAGTTTTCTGATTTTTCAGCTTCCTAAGTGTGAATATTTTCTGGTTTCTTTGCTGCATGTGACAAAGAAATCATGAACTGAACAAAACAAGACACTTGAGAACATCATCCTTTCCATTTGATTTGATTTTCTGACATTTTCTGGACCAATAGATTATTCGACGAATCGAGAAAACAATCAGACAGATTAATCGATAATGAAAATAATCGTTAGTTGCAGCCGTACTGTGTTCCTTTGCTGCTGTAGCTCATCTATTTCAGAGTTTGTTGGTTAATGATGTCACTTGAACTCCAATATTTGATCATTTCAAACCTGTGTGACCATTTTCTCCTGACCTCTGGCCTCGACCTGACACCTTTAACCAGAGAACCATCATTATCTGTAAGGCCCTGAGATGACTGGTGTAAAAACAATTACTCAGACAAGCCTTAGCAGATTCAAAGTCGCTTAAATCACCTTTCTTCTCCACCCTCAGTTTGAACATCAGCAGCAGGTTGTCTTGACCATGTCTGCAGGCCCAAATATTATATTATATCAGATATTTGCATTAACAATCATTTCAGCTGTTATCTTTGTAGCGGCGTGTTTTTAAGCAGGAACGTTTCTGCTCTAAATGCCAGAGTAGCACTTATTAAAGAAAGCACACATCGACCTTATGGTGTAATTAACTTGATTGACTGTTAGCCTGGGGCCTTATGCTGTACAGGGGCCCACAAGAGTGGCTGATCACTTGATGGCCGAGTCATCACATGTTTGCACATGCCCATGGTTCCACTTCTTAATAACGTCAGTCTAGCGTTGGGTTCTTGTGGACCTCCTCACATAACTTCATGCGTGGACTAATGTGGAAATGGGTGAATGACATGAATGAAAATGTACATCACGCTGGAGCCTAGTGGACGTCTGTGCACGCAGGCAAGAATAGTATTATTAAATGCTATAATTGGCCATGTATGAACTCTTGAATCCCAACACTACAGCTTTCTGCCTTGTAATTTCAAATTGACATTGTTTGAACCACAAAGAGTCAAAATCTCATCTTCTACCGCTTTATTCACCACATGAGTGTCATGAGCGGGCGGCGCTGGTGCCAATCCCAGCTGACACAAGGCAAAAGGCGAGGCGAGGTACACCGTGGAGAGGTCACCAGTCCATCACAGGGCCACATAGAGACAAACAACCATTCACTCTCACACACACCTACAGTCAATTTAGAATGTCCAATTGACCTAATCCCCAAATCTGCATGTTTTGGACTGTGGGAGGAAACTAGAAAAAAAGGTTCGATGAGTTTGAGTTGGTTTAATGAAGTCCCTTTAAATGTCTTGATTGTCAGGTTGTTGGGTTTCCGGCTCCCTGGTGCACAGAATCAGGATCAACCACGAACCCTACACTGCTCACTGCTCTCTTTCTTTCTGCCGCCGTTTTACTCACTGAACTCATTTTTTTTTTGTCTTTGTATGCAAATCCATGCAGATGAATCTTGCACAACAACGTGAAACACAAGGAAGGCTCATTTAGCCTTAACTCCCCTTGGCTCCACCTCTGTGTAGCTGAACATGATTCTGACTCCGTGGTGAGGGTCAGAAAATGAACGTCTCCGCCCACTGTGATCCCCCTGTCATCATATACAAGCAGAGTGATGGGTTTGACCTTAACGCCAGCTGTGACTGGACGTCAGTGGACAGAGGACCACTGCTGCCTACCTTTTCTACAGCGGCCAAAGTCAGAGTGATCGTTACCTTCATTCTCTGTGGTATCTCCACTCTCTGCAATTCAGCTGTGCTGTGGGCAGCCAATGGCCACAAGCGCAAATCCCACGTCAGAGTCCTGATAATCAACTTGACTGTGGCCGATCTCTTGGTCACCTTCATCGTGATGCCCGTGGACGCCGTGTGGAACATCACGGTGCAGTGGCTGGCCAGCGATCTGGCCTGCAGGTTCTTGATGTTCCTCAAACTACAGGCCATGTACTCCTGTGCCTTTGTCACCGTGGTGATTAGTCTGGACAGACAGTCGGCCATCCTCAATCCCCTGTCCATCAGTGTGGCCCGCAAAAGGAGCAGGGTCATGTTGATGGTGGCGTGGACTATGAGCACCCTGTTCTCCATTCCCCAGGTAAGACCAGGCAGCATGTGAACACGGAAGACGGGGAGTCACGGTCAGAAGCTTTTATACAGCCGAATTTGCTTTGGTGTTTCGGTGCAAAACAAACACGGCAACAAGAAAACACAAATAAATCACTTACTGCACAATAATTAGCAAAATGAGACTAAACAATGTGAAATTAAAGCTTACATATATATGTAAGCTTTAATATATATAAAAAATAAGAATACAAATACATGAGTTATTATTGGATATACTATATTATATAGAGATATATTATTCCCATTATAGGATAAGAGGGCTCTCTATACCAGGAAACAGACAACTATATATTCATAATTCTTATTATATGTAGGAAAACTACACATACATAAAATCTTGTTTCACATATTTACTTTCATTAATCTCCCCTTTAATCTCTCTCTGTTGTACTTTGCTGTGCATTTGCATATAATGTGGATAATTCACAAGGCTTTGATACAGGGAAACCAGCTGCATGGCTTTAGGGCCTAAATGGTTTTGGGATTAGGAGCTGAGTAACACAATGATGGGAATCCTTAATGTAATTCTTATCATGTAGCACTGTTCAAAGAGTAGTCCAAACATAGCTACATTTTAAACAAACCGCTCCAAGTGTTCATTCTGCATTTTTCTTGAAATACAAAGTAAAAAATATCCCCGCAAAAAGTTTGTTACTAAAAGTTTTAATTGATAGTTGGTCTTAACATATGTATCTATCAGTTTGTGAAAAGGGTCATAGTTTATGGACAATATTATTAAATCCTCACAGCACAATGAGCCCTTACATCAGACATATGTACAGTAGTTTGACGTGAATTTGTCACGACACCTTTGCAACTGTTAGCGATTTGTAGTTTTTGTTGAAATAGTGTCTCTATTAGTCACCATTACTGTGGTGGTCTTTCCCCACAGTCTGAATGTAAGTGCCTGTTTTCTATTAGAATCTGTCTTCATGGTTTAGTGTGTTTTTACCATAATTTGTCACAATTTTGTATAAAAATTATAAATAAAAGATAGTGAAATACACAAGACTTTCAAGTGTCTGCCCTGGAATTTCAATTTACAATCTTTAGCTGTATATATATCTGTTATTTTGGTATATTATACAGTTCTTTATTTGTTGAAATGTGGTGTTGAAGGACACACAGTGGTGGTGTTGGAGTGTACATATTTACATATTTTAATTAAAGCAATTCATTTCAAAATCCACAGATGTTCATTTTCCATAATGTGACCATCACGTACCCAGCCAACTTTACTCAGTGCACCACGCGGGGGAGCTTCGTCACTCACTGGCAGGAAACTGCCTACAACATGTTCACCTTCTCCTGCCTCTTCCTGCTCCCGCTGGTCATCATGATCATCTGCTACACCAGGATCTTTATCCAGATGACAAAGAGGAGCTGTGAGTTCTCTCTTTGGTTGCTTTGGGAGCATAAATGAGTGGCTGTGAAGTTTGGACTTTTGTTTTCTTACCCTTGAGTTTTTAGTTCTGTGTCTGCTTCCTGTTTTATTTTGAAGCTTTTCTCTCCTGCGTACCTTGTGTGTAGTTTTTTTTTGTTAATTTCTGAAATCTGCATGTGGGTTGTTCGTTTTGTGACAGACCCATGACACTATGTGCCTAACAGATCAGGAAGTTTACCTTTAACTGTGACAGTGTCCTCTCTTAATATGTTTTTGAGCTGCTTGTTAAAGCGTTGATCTTATATGATTGATGAATATTGACTTAAGGCTGCAATTGACTTTATTTATAATAGTCCTGTATATGATCTTATTTTAAATTTCTCCTTCATTTTTTTTTCGTTTTGGTTTTTCTGCATATTTTTGCACATGTACTTGTAAATTGGGAAAGATTTTTAAGCTGAAAAAGTGATCGATCAAATGTGTAGAAATTGACAGCTTGCACAGTATTAGTAGCACAATATCAGTATGGGCTGATATTGGCTTTAAAATGTTTTATCAGACATCGACAAACACATTGCAATCCCCTCATATCCAGTAGCCTTTGACTAATACAGTAGGCTGAATAGGCTGCCACCTACTTGACTTCTGTGTCAACTATTATTTTTGAGGTTTCTTTATTTTGCACAATAAAGAAAATGTATATCCACATCTGCTCTGACATAACTCGGCAAAATATGTTATTTTCACTATGGAAGAGATTACTTGGCGCAGGGAAAAAGCTAAACTGTATATCACTATCAGTTATTAGCCCAAGCACTCCTGATATGTCCTCGTATTAGACATTGGCAAAAAGTCCCCAGTTAAGTTGTCATGCGTCTCAGATTTACTCAGATCTAATACTTGTCTCTGATTTTTCCACTGTAGTGTTCTCCAATCAACTGAGTCTGCGCTGTTCAAAAAACAACATCCCCAAGGCGAGGATGAGAACTCTGAAAATGAGCCTTGTCATAGTGATCTGCTTCATAGTGTGCTGGACTCCATACTACCTGCTAGGCTTGTGGTACTGGTTTTTCCCAGACGACTTGGAGGGAAAAGTCTCTCACTCCCTCACTCACATCCTGTTCATCTTTGGCCTTTTCAATGCCTGCCTGGACCCCATCATTTACGGTCTGTTCACAATACGCTTCTGCAAGGGTCTCAAGGGCGTGAGCCACCGCAGAGCCACAGACATGTCAGTCAAGGTGACAAACACCGTGGTAGCAGAGACTTTGAAATGCACTGCAATTACTTTTCCTTGCAAAAGAGGGGAGGCCGCTGGTGAAAAAGCACAGCAAGTGTGAACAGGCTGAGCCAAAAAAAACAATCCTGTTTTCAGTCAGGACGGAGAACAATCGCACCATGCAGGAAAGAAGAGTAAACCGTTTATTTACCTTTCCTCTGTGATGATGTGTGATCTGGTGACTGGATATATTTTCATTATTGCAGCATGTGCACAGTAAATCTGTGGGGCACCCGAGGCTGTCCTCCTTGCATTGAAATTATATAAGCGCTTTAGGAAGTTCAGTGTTGCGTAACTGGCTTGATGTATTAAATGTACATTCACTGTGCTATGAAAAAACCTTTAATGACTAAATGAGGCTACACAAGAGTCCTGCTCTTGTCTGTACTCAGAGTGCATGTGCACTGAATGCACAATGCCTTTGTACAGTACAAGGCTCAGGTAACAACTTACAGAAATACAGTTTATGACCCAGGACATTCTCTCAGGAGGAGAAATAAACAATGGTCCTCATTTTCATCAGAGCGCAAATATACCGGCACAAGTATATTAACATCAGCAAGCCAAAGGTCATAGGCCATAGCATTGTGTAAAGCCATGGTTCTCAAACTGTGGTATGTGTACCACATGTGGGGAAAATCGGAAATACTGTTCTACTGTATATACCAGGTTATGTGATTGGTGGAATGTGTAGAAAATTATAATATAAATTAAATATTAATAATTAGAGTCACCTTATCTCTCGCTCCATCTTAATCTAATTTCACTACCAGTGTAATTAATATTACTGTATGTGAGGAAGAGGAGGATGATGTGAGAGCAAATTATCTTATTGAGAATGAATTTGCCTCCTGTGAAAAGTCTGTAGCTGACTTTGCTCAGCCTTATTTACACCACTGTGTTTTAACGTTGGCCATAATGGAGTTACTTTGAGAGCTCGGTATTTTCTCAGGTGGCACTTGGTATAAAAGGTTTGAGAACCACTGGTGTAAAGAATACAAAAGAGAAAAAGATTATAATGATGGTGTTGTGACATCTACTTTGTTCAAATCAAAAGGTTCAAATTGTGCTTCTTTCGCTCATGTCAAAATGTGTTAGATATTTCAGGTCAAGTCTTAAAAAAAGAAGAGAGATTAATAAAACACATCAGACACAGCCAAGATATATATATATATATATGTATATGTATATATATATATGTATATATATATATACACATATAGATATATATATATATATATATATATATATGTACATAACTCACAATTGTCAGACATGTCAGATCTGAACTAAATCATCACAGACAGATTAAAGGGTTTATAGATCTTTTGAATTTGTGAAACCGTTAACTGCCTCTTTTCACACATAGACCTCCAGATCATCCCAGGTTCACATCAAAAACACCTACCTGTCAAATCTGGACAATACTATCCCAGTGAGACTCAAAAAAACTAAAACACTTTTTCTTTAATGAAATGCAGAAATACATTTTTAATTATTGTACCTCATCATGCTAGGAGGCCACAAGGTTGGTGTTGTGGTTAGACGTTTGCGTTTGTAACGTTTGTTATTCTCCAGTTTCCCTCCCACAGTCCAAAAACATGCAGATTTGAAGACACTCTAAATTGACCATAGGTGTGAGATTTCATGGTTGTTTGTCTCTATGTGGGCCTGTGATGGACTGGTTGACAGCTGTTCTTTGTCAGCTGGGATTGATGGATGGATCATGTTTGGATCTTCTCTGTGCATAATCAATTAAAAAAAACATTTGATTGATTGAACCATGTCCCTAATTCTTTAATGAGCTAATCTCAATATTTATATCTCCTTTACATATTTGACGATGGGGATGTGTATATGGACGTGTACCAGCCTGAAGCTTACTTGAAGTTTACAGAGGAGAATGTGAAATCATGCATGTATTGCAAATATCATTTGTATATTAGTGTGATTTCCTTTAAGTGTTTAAGCGTAGAGAGAGGGAGAGAGAGAGAGAGAGAGAGAGAGAGTTCTTGTAAATCCTTTGAATTATTACATATCAGGTTCCCTATAAATGTGGCATTAAAACTACTGAATCTATGTCATTATTGATAGCAGAATGGAAGGAGAGAGGAACGAGTCGACACGATATCAAATCAAATATACTGTAACAAAGAACTGGGTGAAAGCATTTGACTGTGGTATAAATGTAGGAACAAGAAGAGGAGAAAAAGTATGGGAAATAATATAGGTCACATATGACAGTTGATCAGAAAACAGCAGGACTGCACACAGAAACAAAGAACAGGAAGCTGGATAAAAAAACAATATTGCCTTTGATCTGAAAGCTGAATACAAATTCAAAAAGCACCAGTTTCGTTAAAAGGGGCAACAGACAACCTCTGTGTCCCCAGCGGTTCCTGTTTGATGTCTGATGACGGAGACATAAAAACGTAGCATAGACTTATGCGTATTTGTTGACTCTCAACTGTGCAGGATAGCTAATTGTGTTTTTATTTAAGCTTTATTTTACCAGACAAAACATTGATATCAAATTCTTATTCATAACGTTGGCCTGGAAAGTGCCAGAAAACATGTGTAGGGGTATAAGAGAAGAGGGGGAAAACAAAATGTACCGACATCAAACACATTCAACAGTAACACATGCGAAAATGAAGTCATAGAAACAGTCAATTGTGGTAAAACATTTACAAGTATCATTAAGAATTGCCTTTAGACGGCAAGTTCCAACCATTCGATGCAGCAAATGAAAAGGACAGTTGTAGTGTAATTAAAATCATTATTGTTATTGTATGTTTTTTTGTTTGTTGTTAAAGACACCTCTATTTTTATTTGCCTTACATGGTGGGACACTCTGTCCCCATTGTCTGCTCTGTTGAGTGATAACATGACACTTGTGTCACTCATGGTCTCTGAGGACACTTGCAGGCTCAGAACATTTTTATCACTGATGTTGCCTCCTAGCAACCAGTCCCACTGAATCATCTGGAGAGTCTGAAACTAGGTCCCTGTCATCAGAGTGGTCCAGGGCAGCATCACTGGTGAAGGATTGACTCTGGTCTGATTAACTCAAACAATTAATCCATTAGTAACTGCCTACTAAATGAATTGCCTAAATTCATTTGAGGTTTGTTTGTTTTGGTTTTCATAAAAGTTTAGTATTGAATTGAATTGGAAAAAAAGCTATTCCAAAACAGTGTTTTGGTCTTAGCCAACATTCTTTTATCATCTGTTTCTCAGCTGAAGAACATAAACTCATTCACTGCTCTTTCTCAGTCTTGTCCTTTCCTATCACATTGCCTCTAGTGAGACAGGGACTTACTGTCTCATGAGTGTACCATCACGCTGGCCTTGGTTGTACACTCACATGGCAGACTAGTGGCACCGTTGCCTACTAAATTAATGGCCAACAGCAAGAAGGTCACCAGTTCAAATTCAGGTTTGATCAAGGGAGTGTGCGTGTGTGTTCTCTCCAGGTACTCCAGGTACAATCCAGAAACTTGCAGAGATGTGAATGAGAAAGTGAATGGTTCTTCATCTCATCATCTGTGTGTTGCCTATGCAATGGACTGGTACCCGTCATTTCACCCACTGTCAGCTGGGATTGGCTCCAGCCCTCTGTGACCCTCATATGGAGGATAAAGTGGTAGACAATAAGTGAGTAATTTAAAGTCTGTTTGATAGCTATAAATAGTTGTTTGGCCTGACCTTTTAGCGTCTGGTGAAATCACCACCTCTCCTGCTTCACTCTCACGTTAGGTCAGTCAGGTCAGAATGTGTCTTTTAGCAAGATAACAAGCTTTTTCATAGCAGACATGTTTTAGCAGGAAAAGCACAGGTGTTACAGATAACACCAACAACTGCTCAGCTCACTTCATGCACGCTGGACAAATGGTGCCTTCAAATGGGGTTTGTGCTTCCGTGATTGCGAGATGAGTCCACTGAACATCCCTCTTGCATCGTATTCATTGTACAGTAAGTGAACGTTTCTGAAAGCTCAGAGTTCAAGAGTTTGCAAGTTCAAGTTGAAAACATGTTAAACACATTGCATGAGCATGGCTGTAGCTCTCTTACCTTTCTCTCTCCACCACGCATGAGTGGCACCTTGTTATGCTGCATTCATACCAAATCCGAATTTACTCACCTTAGTCTATTTCTGTTGCGGAAGTCTGTATATTTTGGCCGTAAGAGAAGACAGAAGTAATGGGCATTTCTTTAGTTTTCACAGTCAACCATGGCTAATATCAGACACATTGTTGCACTCTTGTGGAAATGTCTGGAGACAACACCATCGAGAGCCAAACACAACTTGGTGAGTTTCCCCGTTTACTTCAGGAGCTCCATATGGATGAGAACTGCTTCCAGCAGTACCAGCAGATGCTCTGCAGCTGTGGCACAAAACGCCAGGAAATCCTGGCCTGGCCTCTTTACAAGCAAGTAAGTCGTCAAAATTAGCTGCTCATGATCAGATACTGTTTTCCTCCATCGCTGATAACTTGTTTTTGAGCACACAACTTTGAAGTTCACAAGTCTCACTTGGAAGCACCAACTGTGACAGTGATCCAGAGGGTCACATGGATTCACACCTGTCTGCCAGTGTTAGCTGAACTTCTTTATCTAACACTGGCAGACAGGTGTGTAAAGTCCATGTGCTCTCATTGTGTCAAATGAAGTACATTATCTCACAAGTGCATATACAATAACCTGACCTCTGTTGACTCTGCTTACGATCATCTTACGTAGCTTTTTTTTTTTAACAGGTATACTGTAACACTGTTGCCATGTGGAGCAGAGGTATCAACAGTATGCTGCTATTTCTCATCACAAAGTATGATTCAGTTTCTTTGAACATTACCTGAAACAGTTTTTAACTTTATACTGAGAGAGAAGAGTCTATAAAATGGCAATTTCTTTTGTGCCAGCTAAACAGCTGCCTCTTTTTCTTAGCAAGAAAACAAATTTGAGCCAAACCTGCATTTGTTCCAGGTCAACCACTTAACTACACAAGCTGAAGTGATTTCCTCTTGTCAAACATTGTGTCCAGATAAAGTGCAGAGATAGCTGAAACCCATTAAAGGCACTTTAGACAATAAACCACATTCGACCCCCAGATAAAATAGCCAAAATCAGTAGTAATTTATTCTCTCATATCAATAAAGAGCAATTTTGGAGACATCCATTGTGACTTTTTCCGAAAACAAACACATTTGAAGCCTGAAACTTTAAGTTTAATGTACCAAGATTTTTTATTTCTGCATATTTAACTGAGTGATTATTAATGGTACTATACTATAAGTATGAACAGTATTTCAGTATTTATACTGAGGAAATAATGATGGAAACAAGGCAAAGAAAGCACATTCTTGCAGCATCTCCTCTACATAGATGTAGCCTAATAGAAGTTTGTTTTTGCCATAAACTGCAATGTACTTAATGTGTTGATGTCTATACCCTCTATATTGCCTCAGTCAGTATGGAGAAGCTCAGCTGCAACAGCTGGACTGACAGGATGTCTAACAGCAAGGTTTTCCACTTTGTTACTTCTGTGATGTACACAGAATCATTAAAAAATATTGTGTTAGTTTACTTATCATGTATTCTTGATCAAGCTTACATTAACCAGTAAGTCCGTGTTTAAATGATTGCTGTTCACTGGTTAAGTTGGAAGTTCAGATCATTAATACAGAATATAATTAGCGATAAATATAATAAATAAATATGATAATACTGACTTCATAACTGCTCTCACTGATGATGTCTCTTGAGCAAAGACATCGTTGCTGAATGCATTTTGTGAAGGATGCCATCTATTCACTTCTCTCTTTCTCCGTCAGGCTTATTCACCAGTGAAAGTATTGAATCTTTAGAGAGATAAAGGAAGATAAACGTGAAGCCCTGAAGAGCATCCTCATCTCAGTGTGTATGAATTATTTATCTCATAATTAATCGGGGGTTGGTTTTGCTTGACGATGAGTGCAAAAGTCATAATAAATTCATTAAACTCATTGAAATACAATTCTGTTACAATGACATTGAAATAAGACTTTCCATTTACTCTGAGTGTGGTAGATGTCATGCAGTAGCAACAATCAGGACAGATTGTCTGCCTTATCCCACACCCTTTCTCTCATTATATGTTCATTTTCAACTGCTTGGAGCAGACACATTTCCACTTTCAATATCTGCCTGTTGTTGATATGTGAACATTAGCCACGTAAAATATATAAGACAGTGGGACATTTATGTATGGGTATGAGTATCTGCATGAACACAGTGAACATGAACTGGTGTAGTTTGCCAAAACAGTGATGGAATACTGCAATACTTTAAATTTGGATTGGAGTGTCTGTTTTAAACCCTGGTAGTAGACACTGAACCATGATCACAACATTATGACTTTTTTCTACACTCCCTGGATGTGAGGGTTTAAGGATAGGATGTCACATACAGACTGTAAAGCCCTTCGAGACTAATTGTGTTTGTGACGTTAGGCTATTTAATTTAATTTAATAAAAATAAAAACTGAATTTGATTGATTTAGTGCCTGTAAGAAAAGTTATTAAAAGGATTATTGTTGTTATTATTATTGGTAGTAGTATTAGTATTATTATACCAGTATAACCAACAGATTTGAAACCAGCAGAAGTGATTTGACAGTGGAGTGATACGTGTACTTGAATTAGCATGTAAACAGTAAAGATACATTACTATCAAGTGGTTTCAATAATCATAATTTACTGTTAAGAAAGTGAAAAAATAAATCTAACACCCATCTGATTTGAAAAATGTGGTCTTCACATGGATGTTTTTAGCAAAAGGTCAGGGAGGGAGCAATATTGATGACACTTCTGTTTAGAATAATTGGTGTCTAACCTGCTCACAGTTTGACATTGAGACAAGTATTGGAGTTCAACACGTGACTGTATAGATAGTTTGCAGATTGACATCTGGCCGCTGCTGAGTTAAAATGTCTCCTGCAGCTTACCACTGAAAGACAATGTATACAGAGTGTTATGTAAAAATTGCAATATGATATAGCATGTGTTGAGGGATGAGGGGATGGTTTCCAATTTCCTCTTGGTCTCTTAGGGGATTTGAAATTGTAACCTTGTGTCGTCTCTGGACCAGGATATGACAAAACACAATTAAATTTTAATAACAGAGTAGAGTCTGGGTAAGAAACTATCAATGCAATCACAAATCATGAAAACAAAATGACACAGTACAGATATCAGTGTGAGGGTGATGCAGTAGGACAAACAGGTATGTTATGCTTTGCTGCCACCTGCTGTCACAAAGTACAACATGCAATCGTGTCAATCTAGTAGTTAGTTGTAATAGTAGTCAGTCAGTCATCCTCTAACCGCTTTATCCTCCACCAGAGGGTCGCGGGGGGTGCTGTGCCAATCTCAGCTACATCGGGCGATAGGCGGGGTACACCCTGGACAGTTCGCCAGTCCATCGCAGGGCCACACACAGCTAGAGACAAACAACCATTCACTCTCACACTCACTCCTACGGTCAATTTAGAGTGTCCAATTCACCTAATCCCCACATTGCATGTTTTTGGACTGTGGGAGGAAGCCGGAGAACCCGGAGAGAACCCACGCACACACGGGGAGAACATGCAAACTCCATGCAGAAAGGCCCTTGTTCCAACCGGGGCTCGAACCCGGGTCTCCTCGCTGCAAGGCGAGAGTGCTAACCACTACACCACCGTGTGGCCCTGCAATAGTAGTATACTGTGTATATTAATAGCCTATTTTCTAGACGTTTTTGTGCATGCATGAAATTGTAAATACAATTCATGAAATTCAGTTCATGGGTTTCAGTTTGCTTCAAAAAATCTTACTCTCCTGTTCAGTTTTTTTTTAAAATACTAAGTAACTAAGTTAAAACTGGCTCCATGCCCCCACAACCAGTATATTTTGATATAGGCAACATTTTTGACTCTTAGAGAACCATTCCAGGTGACGACCTCATGATTGAGAGAATTCCAAGAGTGTTCTGGGCTGTCATCAAAGCAAAAGGTGGCTACTTTGAAGAATCGAAAATATAAAACATATTCTGGTTTCTTTAATACTGTTTTATCATAATTCCATATGTGTTCCTTCATAGTTTGGATGTCTTCAGTAATCTACACATTTAGAAAAAAACATTGAATGAGTAGGTATGTCCAAACCTTTCAATGGTACTGTATATAAATGTATTATGTATTTCACAAACACAGTCTAATAAAAAAGACGCAACAGCAGTCATGTGGTTTTACCTTAATTATGAACATTTGAGGCATGTTGGGGTCATATACTATGTGGTAAACATTTTTTTATAATAGATTATAGTTGATTTTATTAATGACAGGGGAAAAAAGAACACAACCAGCAAACAGGACATTTAACATTAGCATTATTAGCAGCCGTAGAGTGTGTTAATCATGGTGACCTCTGGCCGATCTGGACATTGGGGTTGGGGATGGGAGTGATTGTATCCCCCCCGTGCTGGAGTGTAAAGGCTATTCTTCCATAGTGCATGATGGAGGAGGAGTTGTAAGGAGTGTCTAACTGTTCAGAGAGAGCATCTGTCTTCCTCCTGGAGAAACAAAAAGCTCAGTTCTCGATGCTGATGTGGTCATATTAATTCTGATGGGGGGACAAAGCAGATCTTTGTCCTCCTTGACAGACCGAAGTTTAGTATGTCGTCCAAAATGGCTTAAAAATGTCAAAGTATAGTATGTCATCCAAAATCACCGAAAAAGTCATAGTATAGTATGTCGTCCAAAAACGATTAAAAAAGTCATAGTATAGTATGACGTCCAAAATCGGTCAAAAAAGTCATAGTATAGTATGTCGTCCAAAATTTATCAAAAATGCCATAGTATAGTATGTTGTCCAAAATCACCCAAAAAAGTCATAGTATAGTATGTAGTCCAAAATCACCTTAAAAAGTCATAGTATAGTATGTCGTCCAAAATTGGTCAAAAAAGTCATAGTATAATATGTCGTCCAAAAATGGTCAAAAAAGTCATAGTATGGTCAGAAAAGTCATT
>NW_025320857.1:0-14754 GCF_019176455.1 Solea senegalensis | reverse complement strand
AAAACTGTAAATTTTGAAAACATCGCCTCCTGGTGGTGGCAAACGCTATGAAGTCTGGTATTTCGCAACACACAACAAACTCTTATAACTTTGCGATTGAAGGTCAGATCTTAACCAAACTTGTGATGATAGATGATGGGCTTTTGCTAAAGATGCATAAGCAAAAACTGTAAATTTTGGAAACAGCGCCATCTGGTGGTAACAGAAAGTACAAGTTCACAATTTCCCTTATAACTTTAACAAATTTCATTGTATCAAACTCAAAATTTGGGAAAACATTCAAAACACATGGTAGATGATGCGTGCTTAATATGATAACAAATTGTTCAACAGTGTTGCAATGACAACACTGCAAAGGCAGATATTTGCGACAAAAAACAAACTGCTACCACTTTGCGAATGCTATTCCAATCTGAACCAAACTTGCTAGGATTGATGATAGTCAATCCCTGAAGATGCCTGTATGAAAATATTCACTTTCAAAAACAGTGCCTTCTGTTGACGGCAGAAAATATGACGTCTAGTATTTCGCTACAACAACAAACTCTTATAACTTTGCGATGGAAGGTCAGATCTTAACCAAACTCGTGACGATCGATGATGGGATCTTGCTGAAGATGCTTGTGCAAAAACTGTACATTTTGAAAACAGCGCCTTCTGGTGGTAACATAAAATACAAGTTCACAATTTCCCTTATAACTTTAACAAATTTCATTGTATCATACTCAAAATGAATGAAAACATGTAAAACACATGGTAGATGATGCTTGCTGAATATGATAACAAATCGTTCAACGGCGTGGACATAAGAACACTGCACAGGATCTACTCTACTGAGTGGTTCGTCAGTGCAGTAACCTTTGTTCGCCACATGATGGAGGCATTTGCCTACAAATCTATCAAATCTAACATTTACAGTTTCTCATGCTGCTCTAATTGGGATTGCTGTATTCACTGGAAACTTGATATGTGAGACCTCAAACCCGCCCGGAACATGTCTGTAAAGCAGTAATGCCAAAGTCAAATACACGGGGGGCCAAAATAAAAAAAACAAGTGGAGGGTTAAATTTTTATTAAAACTTGCAATTACTGCACATATTGAACCAATACCAATACCAATACCATAGCTATATTGCACTTAATCATAAAATTAAATTAAATTAAATTAAATTAAATTAAATTAAATTAAATTAAATTAAATTAAATTAAATAGGAAAAAGAGGAAGTCTGCCATTTTAAACAGGAAGTGCCCTCTAACTTAACACATGGACGCTGAAAATAGTCCAAGCTGAAAATAACTACTACCGCAAGCAATGAATGAACGGAAGATGAGCTAGAGGACTCGCACGGCGAGGTGGGCGCAGGGAGACCCGCGAGCCGTCAAGCTCGAACCCGTTGATTACCGCTTGCGGTACTAGTTCTTATTATTATTCCTCCAAATGAATCGCGTTTTTGAGGCCTTTCCCATGCCCCAAAACTCACCAAAATTTGCAACCCCATCAGACCTGGTGTAAAATTACGTATATCAATGTTTCAAGGAATGTGCGTCAAAAAATGGAAGAGGGCGGGGCTAAAAACTGACGCAAAAAACTTCTATTAGGTCATCTGCTCTCTGGTTTAACGCACATGAACGAAACTTGGCACACATGTTCATGAGGTGGGGACGGTCAAAAAAGTCGATGACAACTTCCCTGTGAATCCTACAGGAAGGACGCCATCTTGGATTGCACGCCAAAACAGAGGCGATTTTGGCCATTTCGCACCATCGGTATTTGAACTAACTTGTCCCAGAGCTTACATGGAATCACGTTCAAACTTGGTGAGGTCACTGTGGACAAGTTGAGGATCTAAAGTTCCTGAAAACTTTTTAATAAGTATCATGGCGTACGAGAAAAGGGGCGTCAAAGTTGGTGAAAATTCACGATTTTCGCCACACGCAACAAAACTCTTATAACTTTGTGATAGAAGGTCCGATCTTAACCAAACTTGTGGCGATAGATGATGGGCCCTTGCTGAAGAGGCCTATGCAAAAACTGTCAAGTTTGTAAACATCGCCTCCTGGTGGTGGCAGAAAATTAAAAAAAAAAGTTACTTTTACAATTTCGGGAATAACGTTTACAGAGATTATCGTATCAAACTCAAAATTGGTAAAAATCACCCAAAACACAAGGTAGATGATGCATGCTCAATATGATGGCGTAGAGTTACATGATGTTGCCATGGTAATGATGCAAAGTCGGATTTTTACGACAAAAAAACAAACTGCTACAACTTTGCGAATCCTAGTCCAATCTGAACCAAACTTGCTAGGATTGATGATAGTCCAGCCCTGAAGACGTCTATATGAAAATATTCACTTTCAAAAACAGCACCCCCTGGTGACGGAGACAATATGACCGCTGGTATTTGAAGGAATTAATCCTAGAGTTCTTGTGCGATCACCTTTAAACTCGGTGAGGTCACTGTGAACCAGTTGAGGAGCTTAAGTTATCAAAAGTTTTTTAAAATGTCTCATGGTGTACGAGATAGGGGGCGCCAAAGGGGGTGTAAATTCCTATTTTTCACAACAAAAAGCAAAACTCTTATAACTTTGCGATGGAAGATCCAATCCCAACCAAACTTCCTATGATTGATAATGGGTAGTTGCTGAAGGCGACTATATTGCCGAAAACAATACATTTTGAAAACAGCGCCTCCCGGTGGTGGTAGAAAATACTACAAAAAAAAAACTGTTACAACTTTGCCAATCCTGGTCCAATCTGAACCAAACTTGCTAGGATTGTTGATAGTCTGGCCCTGAACAAACCTATGTGAAAATATTTCAAGTCAAAATCAGCGCCCCCTGGTGAAAGTGGACGGGCCAAAAAACTGCTCCACCCCCTAAAACCTGTGGTCCTGAGGAGCACGTTTAATGTACATGCACAAAACTTGGTACACGCGTTCCTTAGGTCACGCCGGTCAAAAAAGTCAGCGTAGCCTATGCTCTAAAACGAACAGGAAAGCCGCCATCTTGGATTGAAAGTAAATGCTTTGCTGATTTTGGCCATTTTGCACCAATGATATTTGAACAGATTTGACCTAGAACTTTCATGGGATCACCTTCAAACTTGGTGAGGTCACTTTGGACAAGTTGAGGATCCAAAGGTATCAAAATCTTTTCAATAGGTATTATGGCGTAAGAGTAAGGGGCCGGCAAAGTTGGTGAAAATTTTAATGTTTCGCCACAGGAAACAAAACTCTTATAACTTTGCGATAGAAGGTCACATCCCAAACAAATTACCTAGGGTTGATGATGGACCATTGCTGAAGAAGTCTGTGGAAAAACTGTACATTTTTAGCACAGCGCCTCCTTGTGGTAACAGAAAATCCAAAAAATAAACATTTCGGTAATAACTTTTACAGAGTTAATCGTATCAAACTCAAAAATTGGGAAAACATTTAAAACACATGTTCGATGATGCGTGCTTAATATGATAACAAATCGTTCAACGGTGTTGCCACAGCAACACTGCAAAGTCAGATATTTGTGACAAAAAACAAACTATTACAACTTTACGACTCCGAGTCCGATCTGAACCAAACTTGCTCTGATTGATGATAATCTGGCCCTGAAGACGCCTATATGAAAATATTCTCTTTCAAAAACAGCGCCCCCTGGTGACAGCAGACACTATGACACCTGATATTTGAATGAACTAATCCTAGAATTTTTATGCGATCACCTTGAAAGTTGGGGAGGTTACTGTGAACAAGTTGCCGAGCATAAGTTCCTGAAAGCTTTTTAAAATATCGCTCGGTGTACGAGATAGGGGGCGCCAAAGGTGGGGTTCATTCATATTTTTCACAACAAAAGGTGAAACTCTTACAACCCGTAAAACTTGTCCTCCTGAGGAGCACGTTGAATGTACATGCACGAAACTTGGTACTCACGCGTTCCTTAGGTCCAGACGGTCAAAAAAGGCAGTGTAGCCGAAGCTCTAAAACGAACAGGAAAGCCGCCATCTTGGATTGAAAGTACATTTTTGGCAGATTTTGGCCATTTCGCACCAATGGTATGTGAACGCACTTGTCATAGAGCTTTAAAGGGATCACCTTCAAACTGGTTGAGGTCACTGTGGACAAGTTGAGGATCTAAAGTTATTAAAAGTTTTTTAAAATGTTACATGGTTTTTGAGATAGGGGGCGCCAAATTTGGCGTTCATTCATATTTTTCACAACAAAAGGCGAAACTCCTACAACCCGTAAAACTTATCCTCCTGAGGAGCACGTTTAATGTACATGCACTAAACTTGGTACTCACGCGTTCCTTAGGTCCAGACGGTCAAAAAATTCAAAGCAGCTTATGCTCTAAAACGAACGGGAAAGCCGCCATCCTGGATTGAAAGTAAATTATTTGCTGATTTTGGCCATTTCGCACCAATGGTATGTGAACGCACTTGTCATAGAGCTTTCATGGGATCACCTTCAAACTTGCTGAGGTCACTGTGGACAAGTTGAGGATCTAAAGTTCCTGAAAACTTTTTAATAAGTATCATGGCGTACGAGAAAGGGGGCGTCAAAGTTGGTGAAAATTTAAGATTTTCGCCACATGCAACAAAACTCTTATAACTTTGCGATAGAAGGTCCGATATTAACCAAACAAGTGACAATCGATGATGGGCCCTTGCTAAAGATGTCTATGCAAAAACTGTAAATTTTGAAAACATCGCCTCCTGGTGGTGGCAAACACTAGGAAGTCTGGTATTTCGCAACACACAACAAACTCTTATAACTTTGCGATTGAAGGTCAGATCTTAACCAAACTTGTGATGATAGATGATGGGCTTTTGCTAAAGATGCCTAAGCAAAAACTGTAAATTTTGGAAACAGCGCCACCTGGTGGTAACAGAAAGTACAAGTTCACAATTTCCTTTATAACTTTAACAAATTTCCTTGTATCAAACTCAAAATTTGGGAAAACATTCAAAACACATGGTAGATGATGCGTGCCTAATATGATAACAAATTGTTCAACAGTGTTGCAATGACAACACTGCAAAGTCAGATATTTGCGACAAAAAACAAACTGCTACCACTTTGCGAATACTATTCCAATCCGAACCAAACTTGCTAGGATTGATGATAGTCAATCCCTGAAGATGCCTGTATGAAAATATTCACTTTCAAAAACAGTGCCCCCTGTTGACTGCAGACAATATGACGTCTGGTATTTCGCTACAACAACAAACTCTTATAACTTTGCGATGGAAGGTCAGATCTTAACCAAACTCGTGACGATCGATGATGGGATCTTGCTGAAGATGCTTATGCAAAAACTGTACATTTTGAAAACAGCGCCTTCTGGTGGTAACAGAAAATACAATTTCACAATTTCCCTTATAACTTTAACAAATTTGATTGTA
Source organism: Solea senegalensis (assembly GCF_019176455.1). Lineage (NCBI taxonomy): Eukaryota > Metazoa > Chordata > Actinopteri > Pleuronectiformes > Soleidae > Solea > Solea senegalensis. The sequence goes on along the minus strand of NW_025320857.1, from coordinate 9,352 downwards.
TCATACTCAAAATGAATGAAAACATGTAAAACACATGGTAGATGATGCTTGCTGAATATGATAACAAATCGTTCAACGGTGTTGACATAAGAACACTGCACAGGACCCACTCTACTGAGTGGTTTGTCAGTGCAGTAACCTTTGTTCATGGCGTACGAGAAAGGTGGCGTCAAAGTTGGTGAAAATTTAAGATTTTCGCCACAGGCAACACAACTCTTATAACTTTGCGATGGAAGGTCCGATCTTAACCAAACTTGTGGCGATTGATGATGGGCCCTTGCTGAAGAGGCCTATGCAAAAACTGTCAAGTTTGTAAACATCGCCTCCTGGTGGTGGCAGAAAATTAAAAAAAAAAGTTACTTTTACAATTTCGGGAATAACTTTTACAGAGATTATCGTATCAAACTCAAAATTGGTAAAAATCACCCAAAACACAAGGTAGATGATGCATGCTCAATATGATGGCGTAGAGTTACATGATGTTGCCATGGTAATGATGCAAAGTCGGATTTTTGCGACATAAAAACAAACTGCTACAACTTTGCGAATCCTAGTCCAATCTGAACCAAACTTGCTAGGATTGATGATAGTCCAGCCCTGAAGACGTCTATATGAAAATATTCACTTTCAAAAACAGCACCCCCTGGTGACGGAGACAATATGACCTCTGGTATTTGAAGGAAATAATCCTAGAGTTCTTGTGCGATCACCTTTAAACTCGGTGAGGTCACTGTGAACCAGTTGAGGAGCTTAAGTTATCAAAAGTTTTTTAAAATGTCTCATGGTGTACGAGATAGGGGGCGCCAAAGTGGGTGTAAATTCCTATTTTTCCCAACAAAAAGCAAAACTCTTATAACTTTGCGATGGAAGATCCAATCCCAACCAAACTTCCTATGATTGATAATGGGTAGTTGCTGAAGGCTACTATATTGCCGAAAACAATACATTTTGAAAACAGCGCCTCCTGGTGGTGGTAGAAAATACTACAAAAAAAAAACTGTTACAACTTTGCCAATCCTGGTCCAATCTGAACCAAACTTGCTAGGATTGTTGATAGTCTGGCCCTGAAAAAACCTATGTGAAAATATTTCAAGTCAAAATCAGCGCCCCCTGGTGAAAGTGGACGGGCCAAAAAACTGCTCCACCCCCTAAAACCTGTGGTCCTGAGGAGCACGTTTAATGTACATGCACAAAACTTGGTACACGCGTTCCTTAGGTCACGCCGGTCAAAAAAGTCAGCTTAGCCTATGCTCTAAAACGAACAGGAAAGCCGCCATCTTGGATTGAAAGTAAATGCTTTGCTGATTTTGGCCATTTTGCACCAATGATATTTGAACAGATTTGTCCTAGAACTTTCATGGGATCACCTTCAAACTTGGTGAGGTTACTTTGGACAAGTTGAGGATCCAAAGGTATCAAAATCTTTTCAATAGGTATTATGGCATAAGAGTAAGGGGCCGGCAAAGTTGGTGAAAATTTTAATGTTTCGCCACAGGCAACAAAACTCTTATAACTTTGCGATAGAAGGGCACATCCCAACCAAATTACCTAGGGTTGATGATGGACCTTTGCTGAAGAAGTCTGTGGAAAAACTGTACATTTTTAGCACAGCGCCTCCTTGTGGTAACAGAAAATCCAAAAAAAAACAATTTCGGTTATAACTTTTACAGAGTTAATCGTATCAAACTCAAAAATTGGGAAAACATTCAAAACACATGGTCGATGATGCTAGCTTTATATGATAACAAATCGTTCAACGCTGTTGCCACAGCAACACTGAAAAGTCAGATTTTTGTGACAAAAAACAAACTGCTACAACTTTACGAATCCGAGTCCGATCTGAACCAAACTTGCTTGGATTGATGATAGTCCAGACCTGAAGACGCCTATATGAAAATATTCACTTTCAAAAACAGCGCCCCCTGGTGACAGCAGCCACTATGACACCTGATATTTGAATGAACTTGTCCTAGAGTTTTTGTGCGATCACCTTGAAAATTAGTGAGGTCACTGTGAACAAGTTGCCGAGCATAAGTTACTGAAAGCTTTTTAAAATGTCGCTCGGTGAACGAGATAGGGGCCGCCAAAGTTGGTGTTCATTCATATTTTTCACAACAAAAGGCAAAACTCTTACAACCCGTAAAACTTGTCCTCCTGAGGAGCACGTTGAATGTACATGCACAAAACTTGGTACTCACGCGTTCCTTAGGTCCAGACGGTCAAAAAAGTCAGCGTAGCCGAAGCTCTAAAACGAACAGGAAAGCCGCCATCTTGGATTGAAAGTACATTTTTTGCAGATTTTGGCCATTTCGCACCAATGGTATGTGAACGCACTTGTCATAGAGCTTTCATGGGATCACCTTCAAACTTGCTGAGGGCACTGTGGACAAGTTGAGGATCTAAAGTTCCTGAAAACTTTTTAATAAGTATCATGGCGTACGAGAAAGGGGGCGTCAAAGTTGGTGAAAATTTAAGATTTTCGCCACAGGCAACAAAACTCTTATAACTTTGCGATAGAAGGTCCGATATTAACCAAACAAGTGACAATCGATGATGGGCCCTTGCTAAAGATGTCTATGCAAAAACTGTAAATTCTGAAAACATCGCCTCCTGGTGGTGGCAAACACTAGGAAGTCTGGTATTTCGCAACACACAACAAACTCTTATAACTTTGCGATTGAAAGTCAGATCTTAACCAAACTTGTGATGATCAATGATGGGCTTTTGCTAAAGATGCCTATGCAAAAACTGTACATTTTGGAAACAGCGCCACCTGGTGGTAACAGAAAGTACAAGTTCACAATTTCCCTTATAACTTTAACAAATTTCCTTGTATCAAACTCAAAATTTGGGAAAACATTCAAAACACATGGTAGATGATGCGTGCCTAATATGATAACTAATTGTTCAACAGTGTTGCAATGACAACACTGCAAAGTCAGATATTTGCGACAAAAAACAAACTGCTACCACTTTGCGAATGCTATTCCAATCCGAACCAAACTTGCTAGGATTGATGATAGTCAATCCCTGAAGATGCCTGTATGAAAATATTCACTTTCAAAAACAGTGCCCCCTGTTGACGGCAGACAATATGACGTCTGGTATTTCGCTACAACAACAAACTCTTATAACTTTGCGATAGAAGGTCAGATCTTAACCAAACTCGTGACGATCGATGATGGGAGCTTGCTGAAGATGCTTGTGCAAAAACTGTACATTTTGAAAACAGCGCCTTCTGGTGGTAACATAAAATACAAGTTCACAATTTCCCTTATAACTTTAACAAATTTCATTGCATCATACTCAAAATGAATGAAAACATGTAAAACACATGGTAGATGATGCTTGCTGAATATGATAACAAATCGTTCAACGGTGTTGACATAAGAACACTGCACAGGATCCACTCTACTGAGTGGTTTGTCATTGCAGTAACCTTTGTTCGCCACATGATGGAGGCATTTGCCTACAAATCTATCAAATCTAACATTTACAGTTTCTCATGCTGCTCTGAAAGGGAAAGATGGGGCAAAAGGTACTGCAAGAGGGGCCAAGGAAAAAAAAACAGGGAAAATGGGAAGAGCGAAAAAGTAACAGAGGGAAAAAAGCGAAAATGCACCCTAAATTCTTATACCATCAGATGTTCTATCACAAAAATAACTAGTTATTTCTAAAATTCAGCTTCAATTCTGATACCATCAGTTGTTTTTCACAAAAATAACAACTTATAGACAAAATCACACTGTTAGACCTCAGACCTCAGACCGGCCCTGAACATGTCTGTAAAGGATGACCTCCTTACAGGAAGTACAACTCCCGAAACAGGAAGTGATGTCTGACATTCTCCGATCCACACGAAACTTATTATGTAAGTCAAGGTACCTTCCCTAAACACGTTTACGGACACGCCTTTCACCCAACAGGAAGACGGCCATTTTAAAAGGACACGCCTGACATTGCGCGGGGATGCAGCTGAAAATAACCAGTACCACAAGCGGTGAATGAACGGAAGATGAGGAAGAGGACTCGCGCTGCAACGTGGACGCACGGGGACTCGCGAGCCGTCAAGCTCGAACCCGTTGATTACCGCTTGCGGTACTAGTTAGGGTTCGAGCAACTTGGTTGCAAGAACCCTATTGAAACTGTGAAGATTATTCTTATTATTATTATTATTTTTCCTCTAAATGAATCGCCTTTTTGAGGCCTTTCCCATACACGAAAACTCACCAATTTTTGCGAGGGCATCAAACCTGGTGTAAATTTACGTCTGATAGTAGTTCGGGGACACTGCGTTCAAAATTGAAAGTGGGCGGGGCTTACGAAAATGAAAAACAGCTTTCATCAGGCCGATTTTTCTCGTGTTTCACGTACATGCACGAAAATTGGTACACGTGTTAAGCATGTCAGGACGGTCCAAAAAGTCCGTGCTAGCGCCGCTGTAAGTCCTACAGGAAGGCCGCCATCTTGGGTTGAACAGCCATTTTTGGCCTATTTTGGCCATTTTGCAGCAATGGTTTGTGAACGAACTTGTCCTAGAGCTTACATGGGATCCTGTTCAAACTTGGTGAGGTCACTGTGGACAAGTTGGGGATCTAACGATGCTTATGGTTAGTTGAAATGTCGCATGGTGTACGAGAAAAGGGCCGGCAAAGTTGGCGAAAATTTGTAATTTCTCGCTACACGCAACAAAACTCTTATAACTTTGTGATGGAAGGTCTGATCGTAACCAAACTTGTGGCGATCGATGATGGGCCCTTGCTGAAGATGGCTATGCAAAAACTGTCAAGTTTGTAAACATCGCCTCCTGGTGGTGGCAGAAAATCTAAAAAAAAAAGTTACTTTTACAATTTCTGGAATAACTTTTACAGAGATTATCGTATCAAACTCAAAATTGGTAAAAATCACCCTAAACACAAGGTAGACTATGCGTGCTCAATATGATGGCGTAGAGTTACATGATGTTGCCATGGTAATGATGCAAAGTCGGATTTTTGCGACAAAAACACAAACTGCTACAACTTCGCGAATCCTAGTCCAATCTGAACCAAACTTGCTAGGATTGATGATAGTCCGGCCCTGAAGACGTCTATATGATAATATTCACTTTCCAAAACATCACCCCCTGGTGACGGAGACAATATGACCTCTGGTATTTGAATGAATAAATCCGAGAGTTCTTGTGCGATCACCTTTAAACTCGGTCAGGTCACTGTGAACCAGTTGAGGAACTTAAGTTATCAAAAGTTTTTTAAAATGTCTCATGGTGTACGAGATAGGGGGCGCCAAAGTGGGTGTAAAATCCTATTTTTCACAACAAAAAGCGAAACTCTTATAACTTTGCGATGGAAGATCCAATCCCAACCAAACTTCCTATGTTTGATAATGGGTAGTTGCTGAAGGCCACTATATTGCCGAAAACAATAAATTTTGAAAACAGCGCCTCCTGGTGGTGGTAGAAAATACAAAAAAAAAAAAACTGTCACAACTTTGCCAATCCTGGTCCAATCTGAGCCAAACTTGCTAGGATTGTTGATAGTCTGGCCCTGAACAAACCTATGTGAAAATATTTCATGTCAAAATCAGCGCCCCCTGGTGAAAGTGGACGGGCCAAAAAACTGCTCCCACCCCTAAAACTTGTGGTCCTGAGGAGCACGTTTAATGTTCATGCACGAAACTTGGTACACGCCTTCCTTAGGTCGGGCCGGTCAAAAAAGTCAGCGTAGCCTATGCTCTAAAACTAACAGGAAAGCCGCCATCTTGGATTGAAAGTAAATGCTTTGCTGATTTTGGCCATTTCACACCAATGATATTTGAACAGATTTGTCCTAGATCTTTCATGGGATCACCTTCAAACTTGGTGAGGTCACTTTGGACAAGTTGAGGATCCAAAGGTATCAAAATCTTTTCAATAGGTATTATGGCGTAAGAGTAAGGGGCCGGCAAAGTTGGGGAAAATTTTAATGTTTCGCCACAGGCAACAAAACTCTTATAACTTTGCGATAGAAGGTCACATCCCAACCAAATTACCTAGGGTTGATGATGGACCATTGCTGAAGAAGTCTGTGAAAAAAACATAAATTTTGAGCACAGTGCCTCCTTGTGGTAACAAAATATACAAAAAAAAACAATTTCGGTTATAACTTTTACAGAGTTAATCGTATCAAACTCAAAATTTGGGAAAACATTTAAAACACATGTTTGATGATGCGTGCTTAATATGATAACAAATCGTTCAACGGTGTTGCCACAGCAACACTGCAAAGTCAGATATTTGTGACAAAAAAACAAACTGCTACAACTTTGCGAAACTGAGTCTAATCTGAACCAAACTTGCTAGGATTGATGATAGTCCTGCCCTGAAGACACCTATATGAAAATATTCACTTACAAAAACCGCGCCCCCTTGTGCCAGCAGCCACTATGACACCTGATATTTGAATGAACTTGTCCTAGAGTTTTTGTGCGATCACCTTGAAAATTGGTGAGGTCACTGTGAACAAGTTGCCGAGCATAAGTTACTGAAAGCTTTTTAAAATGTCGCTCGGTGAACGAGATAGGGGGCGCCAAAGTTGGTGTTCATTCATATTTTTCACAACAAAAGGCAAAACTCTTACAACCCGTAAAACTTGTCCTCCTGAGGAACACGTTGAATGTACATGCACGAAACTTGGTACTCACGCGTTCGTTAGGTCCAGACGGTCAAAAAAGTCAGCGTAGCCGAACCTCTAAAACGAACAGGAAAGCCGCCATTTTGGATTGAAAGTACATTTTTTGCAGATTTTGGCCATTTCGCACCAATGGTATGTGAACGCACTTGTCATAGAGCTTTAAAGGGATCACCTTCAAACTTTGTGAGGTCACTGTGAACAAGTTGAGGATCCAAAGGTATCAAAATCTTTTCATTAAGTATCACGGCGAACAAGAAGAAGGGCGGCAAAGTTGGCGAAAATCATGATTCCTCGCAACACACAACAATCTCTTATAACTTTGCCATGGAAGGTCAGATATTAACCAAACTAGTGACGATCGATGATGGGCCCTTGCTAAAGATGTCTATGCAAAAACTGTAAATTTTGAAAACATCGCCTCCTGGTGGTAGCAAACACTAGGAAGTCTGGTATTTCGCAACACACAACAAACTCTTATAACTTTGCGATTGAAGGTCAGATCTTAACCAAACTTGTGATGATTGATGATGGGCTTTTGCTGAAGATGCCTATGCAAAAACTGTAAATTTTGGAAACAGCGCCACCTGGTGGTAACAGAAAGTACAAGTTCACAATTTCCCTTATAACTTTAACAAATTTCATTGTATCAAACTCAAAATTTAGGAAAACATTCAAAACACATGGTAGATGATGCGTGCCTAATATGATAACAAATTGTTCAACAGTGTTGCTATGACAACACTGCAAAGTCAGATATTTGCGACAAAAAACAAACTGCTACCACTTTGCTAATACTATTCCAATCTGAACCAAACTTGCTAGGATTGATGATATTCAATCCCTGAAGATGCCTATATGAAAATATTCACTTTCAAAAACAGTGCCCCCTGTTGACGGCAGATAATATGACGTCTGGTATTTCGCTACAACAACAAACTCTTATAACTTTGCGATGGAAGGTCAGATCTTAACCAAACTCGTGACGATCGATGATGGGATATTGCTGAAGATGCTTATGCAAAAACTGTACATTTTGAAAACAGCGCCTTCTGGTGGTAACAGAAAATACAATTTCACAATTTCCCTTATAACTTTAACAAATTTCATTGTATCATACTCAAAATGAATGAAAACATGTAAAACACATGGTAGATGATGCTTGCTGAATATGATAACAAATCGTTCAACGGTGTTGCCTGGCAAAAATGCAAATGATTCCCTCAACTGAGTGGTTTGTTCATGCAGTAACCATTGTTCACCACATGATGGAGGCATTTGCCTACAAATCTATCAAATCTAACATTTACAGTTTCTCATGCTGCTCTAATTGGGATTGTTGTATCCACTTGAAACTTGATACGTGAGACCTCAGACCCGTCCGGAACATGTCTGTAAAGCAGTAATGCCAAAGTCAAATACACAGGGGGCCAAAATAAAAAAAATGGTACAGGTGGAGGGTTAAATATTTATTAAAACTTGCAATTACTGCACATATTGAACCAATACCAATACCAATACCACAGCCTATATTGCACTCAATCATTAAATTAAATTAAATTAAATTAAATTAAATTAAATTAAATTAAATTAAATTAAATTAAATTAAATTAAGCAAAATATAAATAAAATCAGTTGCAATATTTTCTCAAGGCTCTTTCAGTAACAAATTGAAAACGTTTTTCCTTCTTCTTTTTAACAGGTGAACAGCAAAATGTTATTTTCCTTCAAAGCTCAATGGCAAGATAAATGCAAAAATGAAACAGCATGTTACAAAACAAATCAGTGTGCTGCTCTGATCCTCACCAATGTCTATCTTTTATAATAAAATTAGAAGTTAGTGCAAACTTGAAAAGTGCAAAACAGTTGCATGTTTCATAGTGCCTTCTTGAGTTATATTCTTTCAAAACAACACACTGTCTGCACACACAAGACACACAGGCTTTCCTTTTACTTCGGTGAACATTATTCTGCCTCCCACCTGTCTTGAAAACCCTGTTTTCACCGTCTACTTTTCTATTTGTCTATTTGGGGGAGAGGGAGATGAAAAATGACAGCAATGTTTAGTCCTCTGTGACTGTGATGCTGTTCATGAAGGATGACACGGGATCACACTCGCAGTGCATCTTGGGATTTGTAGTATTATGGTGCTGAGGGCACATAATAGTGCAAGCCGGTTTTAATAGTAATTAAAAATCATCCCGTGGGCCAGACATAACTCATTCACGGGCCTTGATTCTGACATATGTGCTGTAAAGGATAACCTCCATACAGGAAGTAGAACTCCCGAAACAGGAAGTCAAGTCTAACATTTTCCAATCTTCACAAAACTTGATATGTGAGTCAAAGGAACGTCCCTGAACACGTTTACGGACACCCCTTTCACCAAAGAGGAAGTCGGCCATTTTAAACAGGAAGTGCCATCGAACTTAGCACATGGACGCTGAAAATAGTCCAAGCTGAAAATTACTACTGCCGGAAGCGGTGAATGAACGGAAGATGAGCTAGACGACTCGCACGGCGAGGTGGCCGCAGGGAGACCCGCGAGCCGTCAAGCTCGAACCCGTTGATTACCGCTTGCGGTACTAGTTCTCTTATTCTTTCCGGCCTCTTCCAAATAAATCAAGGCTTTTTGAGGCCCCGAACATGCCCCAAAACTCACCATTTCTTGCAAGTGCATCAGA
>NW_025320856.1:0-14221 GCF_019176455.1 Solea senegalensis | reverse complement strand
TTTTTATCATATTTTAGGCTTACATACTCAATCCTATAACTTTTTTGTCTTATTTTGGATCTAATTTACTAAAGTATGACTTTTTTTTCACATTTTGACTCCACATACTTAATTTTTAAGTGACTTTTTTCCACATATTGGATGACATACCACCTATGATTGTCATATTTTGACTATTATACTTAAGTATGACTTTTTTCACAATTTGACCTATTATTACCAATCCCATGACTTTTTGTCATATTTGGACCTTAATTTCTAGTATGACTTTTTCACATTTTTAGCTTACATACAAAACCTAAGTATGACTTTTTTTATCATATTTTGACGACATACTAACTCATGACGTTTTTATCATATTTTGACTCCATTGACATACTAATCCTATGACTTTTTGTCATATATTTTGACGATTTACTAAAAGTATGACTTTTTTTCACAATTTGTACGACATACTAACCTATGACTTTTTTTCCACATTTTTGATCTATTATACTAACCTATGACTTTTTGTCATATTTGACGACATTACCAAAAGATTCTTTTTTCACAATTTGGACGCATATTACTAACTCTCCATGATCTTTTTTTATCATATTTTCAAATTTATTATTACCAATCCTACTAATTTTTGGCATATTTTGACCTAATTTACTAAAGTATGACTTTTCTTTTTCACATTTTGTACGCATATTCTAACCTATGACTTTTTCCACTATTTGGGACTTAATTTACTAACCCATGACTTTTGTCATATTTTTGACCTTAATATACTAAAGTATGACTTTTTTCACATTTTGGACTTACATACTTATCTATGACTTTTTTTCCACATTTTGGATGACATACTAACCTATGACTTTTTTTTCCACATTTTGGACTTACATACCAACCTATGACTTTTGTCATATTTTGACTTATTATTACTTAAGTATGACTTTTTTCATTGATCTATTATTATCACCTATGACTTTTTTGTCAGTATTTCTCTTGGACGACTTTTCTAAAGTATTAATTTTTTGTCATATTTTGACTAATTTACTAAAGTATGACTTTTTCACAATTTAAAATTTACATACCAACCTATGACTTTTTCCAATAATTTGAACGACTTAATTAACCTTATGACTTTTTCCACTTTTTGGAAGACAAACTAACCTATGACTTTTTTGTCATATTTTGGACAACATACTGAAGAAAATACTAAATTTTTTTTCACAATTCGGACGATATACTAACCTTTGACATTTTTTATAGGTTTTTCACATTTCGGACGACATACTAACCTATGACTTTTTTTTCCACAATTTGGACAACATACTAACCAATGACTTTTTTGTCATATTTTGGACGACATACTAACCTATGACTTTTTCCAAATTTTGGACGACATACTAACCTATGACTTCTTTCTCCACATACTAACCTATGACTTATTTTGTCACAAACCTTTATTTGTCATTTTTTAAGACTATGACAATTTCTGACCGTTTCACAAGACCATGACTGAGCAGCCTCGTTCAGGACTTGAACCCACGATCCTTGACTTAGTAACACACTGTCTTACCCACTACGCCACAAGGGCTGGCTTGTGTTGTAACACCGTTTTTTTTTTCTCACAATATGAACGAATAATGGACTCCACGACTTTTTTTTTTCTCACAATTTGGACTTACATACTAACCAGTGACTTTTTTCACAATTTGGACGACATACTAACCTATGACTTTTTTTTCACATTTTGGATGACATACTAACCTACGACTTTTTTTTTCACAATTTGGACGACATACTAACCTATGACTTTTTTATCATATTTTGGACGACATACTAACCTATGACTTTTTTTTGTCATATTTTGGATCTAATTTCATTAAAGTATGACTTTTTTCCACATTTTGGAAGACATCCTAATCCTACTTAATTTTTTTTCACAATTTGATCTATTATTACTAATCCTATGACTTTTTTATCATATTTTGATCTATTATAATCCTATGACTTTTTGTCATATTTTTACCCATTTACTAAAGTATGACTTTTTTTTTCCACATTTTGGAAGACATACTAACCTATGACTTTTTTGTCATATTTTGGACAACATACTAAAGTATGACTTTTTTATCCACATTTTGGACGAAATACTAAAGTATGCATTTTGTCAAGCATTTGACAACATACTAATCCTATGACTTTTTTTTGTCATATTTGGATCTATTGCTACTAACCTATGACTTTTTGTCATATTTTGGATCTATTATTACTAATCCTATTAATTTTTTTTTTTCTTCACATTTTGGATGATATACTAACCTATGACTTTTTGTCACATTTTGATGGCATACGACTTTTTTTTTTCACACTTGGACTTACATACTAACCAATGACTTTTTTCACAATTTGACGCATATTACCAATCCCATGACTTTTTTCCACATTTTTGGATGATATACTAACCTATGACTTTTTTTCAACATTTTGGACGACATACTAACCTATGACTTTTTTTTTCCACATTTTGGAAGATATACAACCTAAGGACTTTTTGTCATATTTTGACAACATACTAATCCTATGACTTTTTTTTGTCACATTTTGATGGCATACCACTTTTTTTTTTCTCAATTTGGACTTATTATACTAACCAATGACTTTTTTTCACAATTTGACCTATTATACTAACTCCATGACTTTTTTTCCACATTTGGATGATTATACTAACCTATGACTTTTTTCAACATTTTCTTGGATTTTTATTATTTACCAACTCCTTATGACTTTTTTTTCCACATTTTGAATATTATACTAACCTATGACTTTTTTTTTGTCATATTTGTAAATATACTAACTTCATGACTTTTTTTGTCACATTTTGATGGCATAATACGACTTTTTTTTTCACAATTTTGAACAGACATACTAACCAATGACTTTTTTTCACAATTTGGACGTATTATACTAACTCTATGACTTTTTTTCACATTTTGGCTTATTATACTAACTCATGACTTTTTTTCAACATTTTGGATCTATTATTACTAACCTATGACTTTTTTTCCCACATTTTGGAAGACATACTAACCTATGACTTTTTGTTTTATTTTGATGACATATACTTAAGTATGACTTTTTTCACATTTTGACGACATACTAACTTTATGATTTTGTCATATTTGGATCTATTATACAAAAGTATGACTTTTTTGTCACATTTTGGACGACATACTAACCTATGACTTTTTTGTCATATTTTGGACGACATAGTAACCTATGACTTTTTTTCAACATTTTGGACGACATAACAAGACTATGACTGAGCAGCCTTGTTCAGTTCTTGAACGCACGATCTTTGACTTAGTAACACACTGTCTTACCCACTATGCCACAAAAGCTGGCTTGTGTTGTAACACCTGTTTTTTTTCTCACATTTTGGACGGAATACGGACCTGTGACTTTTTTTCCACAATTTGGACGACATACTAACCTGAGACTTTCTTTCACATTTTGGGACATTCTAACCTATGACCTTTTTGTCTTTTAGGGGATGACTTTTTTTGTCATAACTATTGATTTTGACATTTTAGTAACTATGATTTTTGTCACATTTTGGACGACATACTAACCTATGACTTTTTTGTCATATTTTGGACGACATACAAACCTATGACTTTTTTGTCATATTTTGGACGACATACTAACCTATGACTTTTTCGTCACATTTTGGGCGACATAGTAACCTATGACATTTTTTTTCACAATTTTGACGTCAAACAAAAGTATGACTTTTTTTCCACATTTTGGACAACATACCAAACTATGACATTTTTGTCAAAGGACATCGGCAGCAAGCACAGCAGGCAGGCTCAAAATATTGTCACAGAATTTTCTAGTTATCACTGTTGTCATGGTGGTCATGGTCAGTTAATTGCCGAAGATTTAATTTTTAATGCCAATGTTTTCCCCCTCTGTCGCAGAGCAGCTGTTACTCTAGCATCCCAGTGATCAAAGACATGGAAATAATGCTGAATGACACCGATGGTGCATTCCAAATGACCTTTTATTTAATATGTTTCCTTCCAGTTCCTCTATGTCCTATCTTTCTTAACAAATAAAAATAAAACAACACGGTTAAAGGACAAATCTACTCCGCACTGTGGAGACTATACTGTGCATCACCCACTAATCCAACCTTATCACATATTTCTTGAACACCACCAAAGACGATGTAACAAACAACGTGTTTAAAAGTCACACTGCCACTTTCACCTTTCTGCAGTTGTAAGACTGTAAACAACATTAAAGGACTAGAACTAAAGTATTATTAGTTTTTTTATGTTACACAATCAGTGAGAAGTTTCACAAATAGATGAAAAGAAAGTAACTCTGACACTTTGTGATGGAGAAATTTGTTTCTCTATACATTTTACGTTGTGTATAATTACACTGTAGCTTATTACAATCAGCATATAATTACAGCCGATACAGCGCTGCACTCAGAAGGTTTTGAGAAGAAAACATGCTCACTGGCTGTTATTGACATTTTGTCTTGACAAAATCAAAGTGCAGAAAACAGGAAGTTGCAATCCAAAATAATAACTCTGACATTCTGAGGACTTATTGATCTCCTTCTATTTGCTACCTTTCTTTCTTAAAAATTATCTTCACCTTGGGGTGAGTTTCAAGAATCATTAATAGACTTCAGATCTCTAGAGAAGAAGAAATCAAGCGTCTGTCTGTCACTGGCAGCAGCTCAGAGGAAAACGTATGATACGAAGTGTCAATAAAGGATAAAAACAGGAGGCTGGAATCCTTCCTCTATAGTGAATATTAACTGATTTATTTAGATGCAAACTGCTATTGATTTCGAGACAAAAGTCTTAATTACAGTGTTTGCACAGAGCAGTGATAATGATGAAGACATTTTAATGATCTCTGCAGGATTACTGCTGGTTAGATTCTGACAGTCTATACTTTCCACTTTGTAATTTTCTGAATCAAAGTCTTGTTTGCTCAAGTCTTGCTTGCTTGAGTCTCACTGAATGTACTTGTCCTCCAAAACCAACACACTTGTCCTGTCTGAGGATGACTGTCTTTGTTGTCTGGTGTCTCGTATTCTGTTTTTGACAGGATTACTGAATTATTTGTATTTTTTATTTTTATTTTGTGTGAATTTGTGTGAATTAACCAGATATCAGACTTAACCTGTCCAAATTCAGCTTTGTGTCTATCATCAGGTACACAAGTACAAATAAGTATAATAGAATACATTGAAAGGACAGATATTATATTAAAGGATATCACAAGTATAACTAAGTCAGTGGCCTGCAACCTTTAGAATGAAAAGAACCATTTTTGTCACTTCACCACCCAAATAAAATTAATCTGGTGGCAAAAAATCTATTTGACCCTTAAAATGAAGATAATATTATGTTTAAAGTTTGTATTATACATATACTATATTTAAAGAACTACAAAAAGACTGTTGACATTTAATTTCATTAACACTTTTTTCTCCACACATCTTCCTCTTGTAGTCTTATCCTATGAGTCAACTGTTCCATCACATAATATCTCACTCACTACATTGCATTGCTGTTTATACCCAACCTCTTATAAGAGTGTAGAAAGGCATAAGTACATGGATCGAAATATGGACGGGACTCCAAATTACTTTAATTTAATGGCTTTCGGGCAGGGTTTCAATATTGAATTTGACATAGATATTGGATGTGATGCACAAATTATCAAAAGCACTTGTATTTACGCCTTTATCTCTACAAAAAAAAGTGTGAAGAACAGGAAAATGAAATAAAAAGCTACAAGGAGTCACTGCAGAGCGGCGGAAGAGTTTGCAGACTCCTGAACTAAGTGATTTATCTTAAAGCCACCACTGATTTTAAACACATACTGTATATAAAAACGTATTTGTCAGTATACGTTTTTAAATGACCTCAGTATGTTTTGTATATACTTCACTTGGGTCAGCAGGTGCTTTTATGTCCATGTTGTGTTTAATACAGACAGGTTTCTGGCTCACTAGTGATTAGGCTGTTGGTGGACTCTCTCCAATGATCTCCTGCTGGGTCTATTGGAGCATTCATCTCCTTGGCAACTCAACCCTTTTAGTCAAATCACATGAAGTTTTTTCAGCTTTGCTGTAACTGTTCAATTATTTCCAAACAAACCAGTGTGACACAGGGGGTTTATCGGGTCTGCTGTTGTTTGTAAATGCATTTGGGGTCAAGTCACAGAGGAAAAGTGGACATTTCTGCCGTTTCTGTATACATTTGCCTCATGTGCTTCTTGCAAACATGGAAGTGATGTCCCTGTTCCTTGACCTCGCAGTCAGAGAGGTTGAGTCTGTTCTGCATAGCTCCGGACATGAGTGGAGTTTAGGTTGGAAACCTTCAGCAGGGTGTTCATGATTTAGCATGTGTTTCCTACAAATTAGTCGTGGTGGTTTTCCCCTGATGAGAAGTTATTTTTAACAACAAAGGCTTTAATGACGACTGCGAGTAGACAATAACAACTGGCAGGAAGCGTTCAGTTTGGTGCTTGTGACAGATGTAAGGTTTACGTTTGATGCACCACAATGGCTCTGTGTTAAATAAAACAGTTTGGACATGTTTGACTGCAATCTTTAATGTGGCCCAGTCAAAAAGAATGGCAGAGCAGAACTGATCTATTCATCGCTGAGACTCTTAAACACATTAGTGCGAGGGAGAGCATAGAGCACTCTGTTGTTTTACATTTTTTTAAGATTCATTTGGCACAGTGCATTGTCGAATGGATCCAGAAAGTTATGGTCGATAACTTCCCTGGCAAATTATTTCAGGATATTTTTTCGCTAAATTAACAAGTGCACAATTCATTTAAAAGGTCCAGTGTAGGAATAAGTGACATCCAGAGACTGCAGACTGTAACAAACAGACTCCTCTGCTTAGCCTTACTTTGCCAAGTGCATCAGGAAACTATGGTGGGCTTCACATACCAGGAAGATTGTTGTTCTTCTTCGTTTGTGGAGTAAGCGTCTACTTCAAAACTTGCCTAAGATATATTTAAAAGACTGAGTCTGCAGTTAAGTTAAATTTTTTATTTTAAATAGATTATAGACTTATATATATGTAGAAGTAACAGTAACCTCCCTAAGTGTTTTACACTAGAACCTTTAAAATCACTCTCAGTATACCACTATTGTCCTCAAATGATACCAATACATCCCAGTGGCTATTCTTTCACACTAGTGAACACACACATGATTTTGCACTTTGCAGGCCTGATAAAGGAATCCCCAGAATTCCCTGTGTCATCTGCACGGCCTGCCTGAGAAAGAATCCGGCAAGGTCCTGCTCCCTTCATTGTTGATTCAGCGGCACACCCCCCACCCAGGAGCCATAAATGGGAGAGGTCCTTTGTGTGAGGGGAGTGGAGCAGATTTACTGTGGATGGTCTCCCTACAAAAGACCAGGCCACTGTCACAACAGCACCAGGATCAGCTGCTCCCACTTTCACACAGAGTGATTTAACGCCGTGCTTCACACAGCCACTGATGCAGACACAACCTCCACAGCCAATCAGCATCCATGCACCGCAGTGTTACAACTGGGAGAGATTTAGCTGCCTTTTCTTCCAAATACAGACCCTAATGAGATTGTTTTTACTTCTTTCTGGATTACCACCAACATCTAATTTGGGCCATGACCCACATTTCCTCAAATTCTGTATTTCTTTTTGTTAAACACACAAACAGAGCCATAAACATATCCTCGTTCGTGGAGGTCATTACACACATATAACTACATTATTTCCATCTCCCTCTTTGACCTGCATGACATCATCACTTAAGCTTGCTTTAGAAACCAGCTCTACAATTTAAATGTTTTCTTTTCTCTCTTAAACGTTTTGGGTTCGGTTTCCTTCACCTGAGCTTCATTTCCCTGAAAGTTTAAGAGCTGCCCACGTCTGACTTATAGTGTAAGCTTCCAAAACTCCTTGGTGTGAAGATGGCAAATCACGTCATCCTTCTCTGAGCAACTCTCTAAAAGGTATGAAAACAGATAACATCCGTCTTTTAGCGCCACACTGTAGATATCATCATGTTTTTTATGCCTTGGCACACTCACAAGTTGTCTATGCCAACTGTGCATCTTGAACATGCTTTCTCGCCTCTGTGATAACTCTGGGTTGGGTTTCCTCCACCAGTCTGTTGGCCCTTCTGTCTGTGCAGGATTTGAGTTTCAGAGGTTTGTTATCCTAACTATTTCGGCATAAGGGTGGCTAATGTACTTAATCCAAATTATGAAGAATTATTGGACATGATCTTTGGCACTAATGAAGTAAAACCATTGAAAATATTAAAGTGTGTCCAGCTATAAATCAACGATTAGAAGTAAAGACAAATTCCAACACTGTAAACTATCAGACAAAGCATGTTCTTGCAGGTGAAGCTGCAACAGTGGAAGGCAATATTAACAAATTTTAATCAAACCAGTGGGATATGTAATAGAGGAGGCATTCAAAATGGCCCCAGTGTAACTTGATAGGTTTACCACTGATTTGACCAGGGGCCAAACAGACTTTTCTTGAGCCAGTGTTCATTTTGTTCACACAAAATTGCAGCTAATCTGTGAAGAAAGGCCCCGTCACCTGCAGGGGTCCACCTGTTCGACCTGCACCATCTCTCCAGTTTCTCTGTTCCCACTGACCTGAGACAATGCAAGGCTGCACAGGTTCACCACCTCTCGCAGCTCATGTTACACAGCCACCCAGGGCAAAGTGGACATAAAAGTGCTGTTTATGTGGTTGGTTGAACTCAGGTAAAGGCGGTCACACACCTTTAGACTCACAGACACACACAACCAGGGACCTTAAAGCTGAAATAGCCAACAGTTTTCTCTTAAAATTGTCATTATAATATTATAAGTGATTACCTAGAGTAGTGGTGATAAAAAAAAGACACCATGTGCTTTTTTTTCACTATTTCATTCCCTTGGCCACCTGGATGGAGTTTTCATGAGAAAAACATCAATTTACAATCAATTTACAGCATAAAGGAACTGCATTAACTGCATCTTGCTACTGCTTGATCAAATTCAGTGTATGGTGTTTTCAGCCTCACTGGTCCAACTCTCTGGAACTCTCTGCCTAATGAATTGAGATGTGCTACCACTGTGTGTCCTTTTTAAAGTAAACTTAATTTGTGTTTGTTTTCACAAGCTTTTCTGAGTGAGATTTTGCTATATAAATAAATTGATCGATTCATTGATGATATGAAGTGTTTTCTATTTTCTGATTGGCTTGGCAAGATTACTGTGAACTATAACAAAGATGCTGTTAGTTTTTACTTTATTTTCTTAGATGTAGGTATAATTTCAACAGGTGAAAACATTTTAACACTGACTCCCATGTCATGTCAGATACCAGAGCCTGACTATACTGTGAGTGAGTGAGTTCAGATACAAAACTAAAGACAAGAACTAAAAATAAGGACTCATAGATCTATGAAACTGCACAGTACTAATGTGAAATGTGAAATAGGTTTATGACAAAGACAAGACATTTATAAAGAACATGCATTGTCAATACACGACATAATTACATCCAAAAAGCATTGTGCGCAGACATTCTGTAGATCTATTGATAAATGTGATTTCTATGACTCACTTTAAAAAAACGATATTTTCCAGAACTGGGAGACCAGGATGAACATACTGGTGTCCAGTGTTTCTGCCAGCAAACAGTGGATGTGGGGCATCTCACAGTGTCATTCACTGGGTGACGTCAGGGAAGAGGCTTGTGATGCATCTGTCACCAAACCCACAGCAACAGAGATTCCATTCACATATCTTACACTCAGAACCTCCCAAGTCATTTGCTGCAATTTGGAATGTGGTTAAGACCCTACTGCACCCCCCACCAGCCACTGCCTGCCGACACACACACACACACACTGACACACAAAGTGCTTTCCAACTTCAACAATACCCTTATTGTGCGATGTTCGGCTGTGTGATTGTGGCCTGGACTGCCTCAAACTTCACACCAACATCAAACAGCAGCAGATACACTGCCAAACAATGAAGCTGTTTAATGTTCCTTGCAGGTTTTGGACGATGACATTGACATGCTCATATCGCTGCTGCTGGTGGGTGGAAACCACTTCAATACCAGCTTTTCAGCCCAAAAAAAGTGTCGCTTGTGCACTTTCTCCAGCTTTTTGTGAAGTCATTTCCCAAACCCAATAACCCTTCTGCTATTTAAAACACAAACCTCATCAAAAGTGGAAGCAAACCATTTTGCTTTTGTATGTGTCCTGAGGTCAGAGAAGATCTCTCATGTATTTAATGGCCACAAAATCATTATTGTATTATTATTTATGTATGAACCTGACCCACAGCAGGTGTTACTAAACACACGTTCAATTCAATCTTTTATGGAAGGATGATCAACCCCAAAACAATCAAATATATATATTGCCTCATTGTTTGGTTTCTTGTTAAGTCAGCACACTGAATCCCACTGAAGAGTAAAATTGCACTTCTTTTAAAATGTGAAAACTGGCGTCTAGATTAATCCAGTGGATTACACAAATTTTATTGTTAATCACTTTTTGTGTTTTTTCAGTCTCCAGCCGTGTTTTTAAGGTTGATGATTTTTGACCTGTCAGCAATATAACTCTATGTCAAACTTCACAGATAAGAAGTGAAAGAAGCAAAGGAGTAATAAGACTGGGTGATTCATGTTGTCATGTGACTTTGCTTACTTGGCATATTAGTCAGTATTTTCAAAACAGAGGAATGTGGAGAAATATCCAAACTGGCACATCTGCTTTGCTGTGATAGTTTTTATCACAGAACATATTTCATTATATTTATTGCAGAGGAACGTTCACAGTGCAAGCCTTAGTGCTCAATTCATATGTATTTTTCAGATATGATTTAAATGGTCTGGCAGTTCACTTTATTCCTTAACAATAATGGTTCTTCAGCATTCACTGCTCTTTTTGCAATACACAATGTAAAACAGGACATTATCACTAGATCAGTATCACTTGCACTCCTTCTAATTCCGTTCCATGGTGAGATATCTTTTTTCCACACATGAAATGAAATGCAAATATCAAAGCAATTTCATCTCTCTCATGTGGTGTCTGTGTATTTTATTTGAGTTTTTGTTTTGTTGCTTTATTCTTCTTGTTTTGTCTGTTTGGGCTTTTATTCTGTTATATCTTAGTTTAGAAGTGCTGTTTTATCTCAGCCAGGCCAGTTTAACTGTAACAATTTAACTGTTACTTTTCCTGTATAATAATAAAATGAAATCAAATTAAACATAATGTCTTACATGTGGTGAGCATCTGACTCTAATGTGAAGTACAGTCCTGAAATGACCCACAAGTGCAAAATCTCACCACCACATCACACCATGTTACACTTTCATTGTACACAACGAAGACAACTGAAGTTAGAGGTTTCGTGTAGAAGTTATCTAGCACTGGACATCGACAAATTCTAGAGCACATGACAATTAGGATAAAAAAAGATTAATCAGGGCTTTATATGGAGCAGTGGTTAGCACTCTTGCCTTTGGAGCAATAAGATCCAGTCAGATCAAGGGCCTTTCTGCATGGAGTTTGCATGTTCTCTCTGTGTCTTTGTGTTTTCACTGTGTTCTCCAGTTTCCTCCCACAAACCAAAACATGCAGTTTGGGGATTAAGCAAATTGAACACTCAAAATTGACCATAGGTGTTATCGAGAATGGTTTTTTTTTGTCTCTATGTGGCCCTATGTCAGCTGGGTCTGACACCAGCACCCCCCATGACCTTCATGTGAAGGATACAGCAGTATCCTACAAGTAGCGCTTTAGCTTTGGGCTTTAGCTTCAATACTAAAGGATGAATTGCTCTTCTGTGACCAATAAAGTTTTCTGAATCTGAAGGTACAACAAAACATTTGTAAAAAGTTGAAAATGTTGTTGTTGTTTGTGTTATGCATTATTTTAAAATGTCATTAACTTTGTTTGGAATGCAGTCCTTAATAAGGTCAAATCAAAAACACTCTGGTCTGGGTACAGCTTTCCTCATTCTTTGAAACATTCAGTGAATACGCTTATTACTCCATTGTATTTATTTTATGTCTGTTAGGTTGTGTTTAATTCAGCACAGTTTAAGTGGTATTTTACAAGTCGTACTAACACCATTAGCAATGAATTAAATTGTTAGTGTTATGACCAGTTTCCTGTAGTACAGTCCTGTAGTGAAGTTCGCTGTAATGAGCGGGGGTGGCGCTGTGGAGCAGCAGCACAAGAGCCGTATGAGATAATAAGCGGCTGCAGGCAGCGCTCAGTCAAACACCGAGCAGTGAGGACAGGATCCCCGGGACACTGGCTCTAAACTCTGGACTCCTTGACTCGTCTGGACCGCATTGAGATGCTGCCGCTGCATGAAGGACGCTCTTGTGTCCGATCCGCTGCTCTTTTACTGCTCTGGTGTCTCCTGCAGTGTTCTGCTGTCCTCTCCTTCAACCTGGACACCAGTCATGTCATCAGGAAAAGCGGAGAGCCCGGGAGTCTGTTCGGCTTCTCTCTCGCCATGCACCGGCAACTCAACCCCGATCAAAGAATGTGAGTGATGACTTATTCCCACTCGTGTGTATGTGCGTGTGTTTTAAGTGCAGACACCTGTCAGCAGTAACATTACACAGACAGTAAATCTTAACTCTTTTAAATCATCAAATTATCTCAGGAAGAAACTTTCACCTGACTTCAAGAATCCCATGTCGTAACGTGAAGAGTCAACTGATGCTTGCAGTTCAAAGTAACTCTGAAACACTCCAAAGTCCACGGGGCTTCTTGTGAGATGTTGCGACTTTTTGTTCTTTATTATCAATAGATTTCTTCCGTCTCCCCGCAAAGCTTTGACTATGAAATGGGAAGCAGCTTTAGGACAATAAGGGCGTAAACAATGGTCAAAAGTGTCATGTAAATGTGTCCGTGAGGTCAAACTGAGGGAGCAATGAGAGGAGAGGTGTAGATGCTGCCACTGGTGCAGGATTTATTAGCTGGTCTACACTTGCTCTGGTTATTGGTTTAATAATAAAATCCAGAATATTGTTAAAATTCTCAGACTGAAGCCGCTGTGCAAATGAGAACAGTTTCCCTGTTTATTTCTGTATTTTACATCATCTCAAATTATTGACTAAAGTCATCAATGAATGACTGTATAATAATGAATATTAATGAAAATACTTGTTACATTGTCTCATTTAATAGTGTATAAACACTATAAAGTTGATTTAATGACCTGTGGCAGGTGCTTTTTCACGTGTTAGTTTGACTTTTGTTGTTTTCTTAAATGTTTTCTTCACAGGTGTTTTAAATGAATATTATCCTGTGATTGGCTGTCATGTTTTTTCTCAAACATGCACTTGTGTCCGCACAAGTGTGTGTGTGAGGTCAGGGAGGTTTTGAGGTTTTGAGTTGGTGCCAGAATGAAAGTAAACATCAGTATTTCAAGAATGTTCACTGTAGCCGCTATGTACACATGATATCAGAGCATTTCCTTTGGCTAACCCTGAGGGTGCAGAACAAGAAAAAAAAAAAGTCGGTGTAGTAAGCCTGATCATCCTGCAACACAAAGAGTGATGGGGGTGTAAGGTGGGGAGAGGAGGGGTGGTGGGTTGGTGGGGGGGTTGGCATGTTAAAGCCTGCAAACAGGGCAAGGCTGTGTGATACACTGGTCAGTAGCCACAGGTCCCTGCAGCAGCATGTTGAGAAACAGAGAGCAGGAATGAAAAACCCCTGATAACAGAGCTTATTCCCCCGAAGATCACAGATAAACCTTACCTTGTGGATTGTTTTTTCTCGTTTTGTTTTGTTTACCGCTGCTGTTTTGTCTACCGTGCAAAGGCAGCTCCTGATGTAGTAAAGGCACCGACATAGAGGTGAAAGCTGCTTTTCAAAACATGTTCAATAAGGAGTTTGTTCTTCTCAAAGAACCATCAATCCTTTACATGTGTCATAGGTGACAAGTGTAAAGAGAGCGAAAGCCACAGAAGTGTGTGTAATATTTGTTGTGCAAACAGGGGTTGGAAATGTGACACTGACCTGATTGTTTGTTTTTCGGCCTATAAAAGTAAGATGAGAGTGAAGATTTGTCTCCTGTGGAAAAGCTGCCCCAGGTTATTCATCAAAGAAGCTGCAAAAATGTTTCTAAAGGGCGGAACC